>NC_133799.1:29184431-29289431 GCF_043250625.1 Sebastes fasciatus | reverse complement strand
ATTTCTCCTCTGGATTGGAAAATGCATCTTTGACAAATGTTGTGTAATGTGTAATATTATCACAAATCAGAAACCGAGTGAGATCAAAGGTGCAAGATAACATTTAAGTAGCCTAAATAAAAAGGAAATCTATTTTCATAATTTCTCCAATACTGACAGCAGAACCTTTAACGTCGGAGCTTATTGATACTACGGTCTTGAAAAAATTGGCCCCGGGGCTCGTTTAGTACTGGGTTTCGGTACCCATCCCACAGTGGGACAATGAATACTATCCATCTATCTATCCATCTATTCATCTATCTGTCTATCTATCTATGTATCTATGTATCTATCTACTGTAGGTCAAAGTTGTCATTAAACTGAGATGATAGACAGTTTGGGTTATGCTTTTACTGTATGCCTTCATATTTCTCTTCCAAAGACTGGCTAACCTGGAGGTCTGCTTCCAACCTGTCTGGTCATCTGACTGCTTGTGTTTTGTTGCCTCATCAGGCTTCTTAGCTTTTTAGCGATGTTGCTGGGTTCCCAGATCTCAGAAATTAACTTTGTGAGTAAAACATTATTATTACTGATTGGAATTATATGAAAAGAAGACCCAACATATATTAAATCTGATTTATTGATTTGCAATTATTGATTTTGACTCTGCATCAGTCAGTCAGTCAATCAGTTGAACTCACAGTGGTGCCGTCTACTGCCACATAGACCTTGGAGCGGCTGGAGTACACCTCAATGTCCAGGATCTTGCGTCCATTAGCCGGCCTGCGTGGTGTCTCCATGTTCGGTATTGTGTCCTCTAAAAAAAAGGAGCATAAGAACAACATTAGGTTCTCCACAGTGAAGCCATGCTGAGATGCAATATGTTTTCATAACAGCTGGACAACATAAGTTTTGCCCTCAATAACAGAGACCCCACCCACAGGTCCCCCTTTACAGTCTCATATTGAGACCAATCATTGTTTCAACTCACTGAACTTCTAGAAAACACAATTCAGTGGACATCCTGAAGTTTCGAAAGATATTAAATATGTCCGGCAGCGTTTTGAGGAAATTATGCACAAGACATCTAGAGTAATGGTTTAAACTATTTCACTCTGTGTGTACACATCACAAAGCTTCAATAAGGAGTTAAAACCAGATACAAAATAAATATATGTGATACTGACATTGCAGAACATGTGACATGTGCTAAATTTATAATAAAGTGACATCAAGGGTTTAAGAAGGTCACCAGTTGATTTGGTTGTCTGCAAATTTTGCTCTGGAAACTGCAGTATTTTCCCTACAGATATTTATGGAATGTCAATTGTTACAACAAAGACAGTCACTATTCGTTGTATTAATAAATGCCACACAGTCATATTTAAGCCTAATGCTGAAACTAGAGCATACAGTGGTTGTGCTAGTCTGAACGTGAAAGAAATGATGTAAACAGAATGAGCACTCAACATGTTTCTCACCATATTCTTGAGCTGCTGCATCTTCATTAGCTACTCTTCTCGTGTCCAAGATGAGTTTAATGTTGACTATGACAGTTATCAGCAGAAACAGCACAGCGCCAGCCTGTGGATGAAAGAGTATGCACGTTGAAATCTGAACTTATTTCATTTCTAGTCAGTGCTTTCCTAGCTCTGTTTGATATGATACATCTATTACTTAATCCTATATACGTTATATTTTAAACATACATTTTACCATCTGCACTATTGTATGTCTTAGATTCTCATTTTTTTTACTTCCGTGATTATCTTTTTATACATATTTAATGAGCATTGTTGGAGGGAGCCTGAGATCTAAAGAGTTTCATTGACAACTACTGCCTCTCTGATTGTTCTGCACATGACAACTTGACTTACTTGAATCATTTGTGGTCAGTTGAACCGTAAAGAAAGTGGGCTAAAGTGATTTGGTGAATCCAAAACCCCTTGGGGAAGAGGAATAACTACCCCAGAGTTTTGTAAACTGTAATGGAAAATTACATTGTATGTAATGATGTCTCTTTACGCAACAGTGGAAAGTTACTGCCTGTGTGCTCTTCGTCTCATGTAGTGGGAAAGTAGTGGTAGTAGGAGAGTGTTGACTTTTACTGGGACACTGTCTGAGTAAAACAAATCCTTATCTGTGCAAAACAACTCATTTTCTCATAGTCCCTGTTGTAGATTTCTATATAATCACATTGTAATAATCTCCTGCAGTGCACTCTTCTGCAGACTTTGTATGACTCTGTATAACCAGTGCCTCTTCTTGCAAGAATAAAATACAACAAAAGACATTTCATCTGCTTGAGATCCTTATTTCAACATTCAATAGGACTCTTCTTGGAATATTGACAGAATTTCCATTAAAAAACTCACCATGAGTATGCCAGTGTTTTGTAACACTAATCAAAGAGCAGGCTGTGCAGTATTTGCAGACAGAAATGGGACTTTTCTCTGCTGCTGCAACACAAATCAGCAGCTTCCAGCACAGCTCCATATTCAGAGAGAGAGTAGTTCTTTACTCACCTGACAGACCCGACGGATCGTCCTCTTGTTGGTCAGCTTGTATTTCCAGGTGAGGTACAGGCTTCTCTGCTGGCGGGGGATGAAGGGTTTGGCTCGGGGATTGGGGGTCCAGGTCTCCATCCCGGACACCGGACACCGACAGCAGAGCTCAGACCCTCCGCCTGCCCTCCTCCACCTCCATGCAATGCTCCACAACACCACCGAGACACGGCTGCCTGTCACATCATCATCACCTGAAACAACACGGATACAGAACTGAAGTGAGCTTCATCAGCAAGCTGAGCTATAACCACAGCTAGCTGACTACTTCTGCACCAACTAGACTTCCGGCTCAGTTTAACACACTCCAGTCGGGTCCTTTCTGTTGACATATCAACGTGACTACTCACAGGGTCGTCAGTAAACCTCGCATCATCGTTTTTAATCTTGTAGCCAGCAGCAAGAGCAGGAAAAGTCGCCTGTAAGTGCTGCTACATGCTCCCAAGCTGCTGCTATGGACGGTGTTTGTGTCGCAGAACAAATAACGTCATCCAGCTTCTCCTTCTTCTCTATTTAAAACATCCTCCTACTTCTTCTTCAGACTCACTGCTGCCCTCAACAGGATACATAATAGATGACCTCACCATTTCATTTTTGTTTTAGGATAGCTCCAGTTTGGGATTCTTATGTTGGCCTATTAATATTATAATCTCAAAAAGAAACCTCTTTGATAAATGTTGGGGTGACTTTTCAACCTTTTTACATATAGCCACTTCTCTTAATACAATGATATATGACTTCATGATATTCTGTGTAGGTTACCCTCTTTTATATTGGATCTATGTGTAAAATGGAGAAAAAAGATGGAAACAATTTAATGATGGAGGGATGAAAAAAGGAGTGATCGCACATAGAATGCTCCACAACCAAGGCTGACCCCCATATGAGAACTATTAGGACTTTAAGAAGTTTAAACATGCACTATCTGCCTTTTAACATGCACTATCTGCAACCATCTTGGACTCTAACCACTGGCGCACTTTACACTTACTTGCACTATACATCCTATATACCACTTTATAGACTGCACATATGTACATATTACATTTATTTATTGCACACACTACATTTATTTATTGACGGACTGCATACAATATGTTCACCCATTCACTCGGTATCTTTTATATCTCTATTATTGTTTTTATTATTTTTGTATACCTTTACCTCTCCTGTGATTCACTCTGTTTGCTGATGTTGCTGCTTTGACACCTGAATTTCCCTCTGGGGATTAATAAAGGTTCATCTTATCTTATCTTAGAAAGCTACCATTGCTGCAATGCTATCATACATTTTCCAACACTAGGGACATAGACTTTTAAAAAAATCACTAAGAGACTTGGTCCCTCCAAAGTGGCACGACGGCCAAATTCAGGGGGTCTGGCTCATGGACTATAATGGTGTTGTCCATGGTCAGACCGTTTAAGAGAATATACTGCATGTATATAGCTTGTCTATCCCTTGTACTACTATTACTTCTGTAATTCTCTCTCTTTATTTGTTTTTACTTATTTATATGTGTATGTATGTATATATGAACATATACATATATATATATATATGAATATATATATGTTCTTTCTTCCTTTTCTATTATTTTTTTTACTTTCTCTTTTTTTATTTATTTTTTTATTTTCTTCACTTGTATTTATCACAATTCTGACTACTTTTATTTTGTCATCATATATGTTAAGTTTATTCATGCAATTATCTTATGTTGGGGGGGTCAATGTGTATTGCTGTCTGTATTGATTGTGTTCTATCGTTTGTGTGGGGGGGGGAAAAGGAGAAATAACTCAATAAATATATTGTGTAAAAACAACAACATTATATTCGAGTTACAGAGGTGAATATCTGCTTTTTGAAAGGGAAAATATTTTTTTGTTGTTGTTTAATAAGGACAACAATGTTTTAATGGTGTTTCCAGTGTCCTCAAAGATGCATTCCATCCACTAGGCGGATTGTGGGGAAACACAATAAAAAGTAGGCCAGTGTTTCATTGAGTAACTGAATTATGTAGCCTAGACCTTTTATTTGGCCAGAAATGACACATCTCCTTGCTCGTTTTGCTTGTTCTGCAGCATACTGTACAATACAATAAATTATTTCAAAGTGTTGTGTATGAAAATGTAAAATAATCCAAGTAACCTGTGAATACAGACATGATATTTGATATATAATAATAAATAAATAAAGAAAGAAATACAGTTTTCACCCCTGTAACTCTCTTTCTCACATTTTTCATCTGCCCCACAAACACTTATTTGATAATAAAAGTGTAAATTGTAGTGATACTAACTAAACACTTTTAAGCGAACAATATCAGGGACCAATTGTTTATTTATATTATAATAAATACAGATATTTATGAAAATAGAAATCTTAATTTTTGTCTTAAAACCATCGTGATGCGTGTGACGGTTTACGGGGGTAGAGGCACCAAATCGGAATTTTGCCTAGGGCACCAAAAGGGCTAGAGCTGGCTCGGATAACACATCAAGACACCGCTGATACTTTTGTTTTTAAATGTAATAAATTATATTTAAGAGTAACAATTACAATAAGGAAAAAAAAAAAAACTTCTTTAAATTTCTGTTAATTTATTATAGGCCAATTGTCTCTCTGGACTAAATTTGGTGAATCTAATAACTTATTTAGTTCTTGGACTTGACTTGTGATTTTTACTCTGGACTTAATAGACTTGAATTTCTAGGAAAAATCTAGAGTGACAAGATGATCTGCTCCATGCAGCTCTGTCGTGAGTCATGACTTATTCTTGTTCAGCATGACAGACGTAGCTGTATAGTAAAAAAAGTCCACTGAGTCCAAATCCAGCTCAACAGTACATCATTTACAACATCATAAGTTGAACATTACTAGTTTTATGGTGCCGCACCCTGAGCAGCCACGTACATAGTGTAAAGAGCAGAAGCCAGAGACTCATTAGCAAACTACAGTAACAGCTGGATGATGAGGTGAGCGTCTGCTTCTGCATGTCATATCTGCAATCAGTAGGCTAACAATGTTTGAGTTATGGATCCAAAGTCACTGGTTTGATTTTGCCCTCCGTACTTTCTATTTTCCTCTTTCGCTCTATTCTCTTTTATTTATTCCCTTGTTTTCTTAGTTTCTTCCTCCATTTCTTTCTCTCTCATTTCCTTTCTTTGTCATTCCGTCCCTTTCTTCAGTTTTCCCCTCATCCCTTTCATTCCCTTCTTTCCTCTTTTCCTCCTTGCTTTTTTCTTTCTACCTTCTGATCCCGCCCTCATTCACTCTTTTATTTATCATTTTATCCATTCGTTGTGACTTACTGTTTCCTTCCTTTGTCCTCTTGTGTTCCTTCCTTCCCGTGTCCTCTTCTGTTTCTTGCTGCATGTCTTTGCTCTTTCTTTCCTCCTTTTATTCAGTTCTTCCCTCCTTTTCCCCCTCTCCTTCTGTACTCCCCTCCTTCTTTTCCTCCATATTTCCCTTTCTCCTTTCTAATACATTCTTCCTTAGTTCACTCCTTCCTTATTTCCCCTCTTCCTTCTCATCCATTTATTGTTACTTCCTCTTTGTTTCTTCCTTCCTTTTAGTCCTTGCTTCTTCATTTCTTACCTAATACCTTTGTCTTTCTTTCTTCTCCCCCTCTTTCTTTTCCTCCTTGCTTTTCTCCCCTCTGATTTCCTCAGCTGTTCCTTCGCTTATTCACTCCTTCCTTATTTCCTTTCCAATCATTGATTCATTAAATACTTTTTCTTTTGTCTATCTTTCTTCATTCTTTCCTTTCCTCATACACTCCTTCCTTTCTGTCCATTCACTGTTCCCTCCTTCTGTCCCTCCTCCACACGAGGATTATCACAGTGATTATGCAAACATAGCAGGCCACAGAGCACATTATATTACAATACTGCAGTGGTTCTCAACCAAGGGTCCGGGGACCCCCAGGGGTCCTTGAGGGAGTTCCAGGGGGTCCCCCAGAAAAATGGGAAATGGTTTATTTTCCCTATTTAAGTCACTATAAAAGCTGCTGTACTACATTTGTAATTTGACATTTGTCATTTTTAATCTCCACCAGTGCTGCTCAGAGTGAAACAATAATGGAGTCCAAACTGGAGGCCCTGCAGTGCCACTTCAACTGGGATCTGGACCCCAGCAGGTCCAAACTTCTCTGTCTCAGAGACAAGCTGGAGGACATCGGCACAGAGGAGGGATACAGCTGGCTGGGTCACATTTACAACCTGCAGGGGTTCATCCACTACCAGCTGGGGCTCACCGATGACGCCTGCCGTTTCTTCAGCAGGGCCGCAGAGGCCTTCCGCCAGATGAGAAACACCGTCTCAGATGAGGGTCCCTGGTTGGTGGTGAACCACGGGAACCTGGCTTGGCTGCACTACCACAAGGGAGACAAAGCAGAGAGTGACGCACACCTGTCAAAGGTCGACGCCCTGATGAAAGAATACCCATCTCCATCCCAGGACGAGCTCCATCCGGAGATCTGCGCTGAAAAAGCCTGGACCCTGATGAAGTTCAGAGCAGACAAAATGCTGCTGGCTGCAGATTACTTCCAGAGAGCCATCAGGATGCAGCCGGACATGGTGGAGTGGCACACTAGCCACGTCATAGGGTTAGAGAATGCTCTTAGGCACATTGACAAAAAGCTGGAGGCAGACATCTTTGAGAAAATGAAAATCGCCAAGGAACACGATCCAAAGAACTTGTACCTCACTGCTCTGTACCTCGAGGCATGTGCTAGGAAAGGGAAAAAAATTGAAAGTGATGCACGTGAGCTGGCCAGAAGGGTTTTAAGGAAACCCATCAGCAGCTACAGTGGTATCAAACCATTACTAAGGCTGTACAGAATCCATGTATCCATGGATGAGGCCATTGATTTGGCAGAGGAGGTTCTGGAAAGACATCCAGATGAGCGTTATCTGAAGAGGTGTGCTGCAATCTGCTACAAGAAGAGGATCTTTTTACACAGGGACAATCCCCTGGAGCACGGCATGATCGACAGAGCAATCAGTCTCCACAGGGAAGTGATTACTCTTTACCCTCTCTCTTCACTTACAAGAAAAATATCTCTCGCAAACATATACGCACAGGACAATCGCCAAGATGAAGCTGACCAGATATACGAGGAGCTGCTGGAAAGCGATCTGGATGCTGAAGGGGCACAGATGCTTTACAACTACTATGCAAAATATGTGCATTTCATGCGAAAGGAGAGCTACAAGTCGATAGAATATCACATGAGGGCAGCAGCGATACCACAACAATCTTCCTGGCGAAAGGACAGCATCAGAACTCTGGAGAGGATTAGAGGAAGAAACAGAAACCGAATGTGTGGAGAAATAGACGAGTGTCTGAGTAACTTGCAAAACTAAGAGGCTGAAATAAAGAGGGAACATTTTCTGTACTGTTTAAATGAGTGTTTGTAACAACATCGGGTAGAAATCCATGTTAATAATGAATTAATAACCTTCTCTGTAGGTTCTCTGTAAGACTCCTTTCTCATTGTTTCCACATTTGATGTATTATTATAAAGTTATTGATTACAGCCACTGTAAAGGTGGTGACCTTTACAAAAATAAAACTAGATTCAAATGTTTTCATGTGTGTTTATAGCTCACCAGTCAAGTTGCCTATGTTATGAACTAGGGGTGTAAGAAAATATCGATACACATGAATATCGTGATATTAAGTTCTTTATACTGTATCGATTCTCCAAAATGTTGTATCGACTTTAATTAACCTCTTAAAGAATTTATTTCGGAGCTTGTAGCAGGCTCAGTTTTAGAGAGAGGTAGAGTGAAGATACATATGCAACTAGAAAAATCCAAGGAATCCATTGTTACCAACAACGTCATGTATGTCTGGAAGAACGCTAAATAAGGCTATGAAGTTACTCTAAATTTTGGTGAGGAAAAACAGTCATGGCCATTTTCAAAGGAGTCCCTTGACCTCTGACCTCAAGACATGTGACTGAAAATTAGTTCTATGGGTACCCACCAGTCTCCCCTATACAGACATGTCCACTTTATGATAATCACATGCAGTTTGTGGAAAAAAAAACTTGCAGTTTTTTGCATGCAGTACAAATGTGTTATTTTCACCTATTCTAAAAAGATGTTTCTGCATATACTGGGGTCCCTAAACAGTCTTGGAATTACATAAATTAGGTATGACTGGGAAGCTGAGACGCTGGCACTTTCGTGCTCGGGCCCTAACAAGTCATCAGCAGCAAACATCATAAAACACCACAGAGTCCAATAGTGAACCAGTTTATTCTCATATCAGAAAAGCTTTACAAGGATAATTTGAACATCAACGAGTAGCTTTTAACCAGAGATTACAGTAACATACAGCATATGACACAAAAGAAAGAGGAGTTTATAATTTTCATATTGAACATTTGACAACTACATTTACTGAAAGATTCTGATTCAAATATACTAAACTAATATAGCATTATATGTCACCATTCATGTGCTGCTGTGTTTTAAATGAAGGTGCAGAGCAAAGATAAGAGATGAAAAAGCTTTTACTAAACATGTGGACAGGTTGGTGGTAACTCAAGAACTCAAACTGGCGCTGATGCATTCATGTAGCCTTTATAATAAAGACAGAGAGGAACTGGTCAGTTTATATTACACTATTCTTACCAGCATTAATCAACGTACATATCTAGCACTACCCAAGTAGTCTTTTCACTAATTAGAATTCTTACATTTATTGAAGTTATTTTGATGGCTAATTTTACTTCTCAAAGAGTATTTGTTACTCACTTATAAAGAAACAATATTGTGCAGGTTTTAGCTGTACTCTAGGGGGGTAAGTAAACATCGTTACACTTGAGTATCGCAATATTATGTTTTTGATACTGTATCGATTGTCAAAAAACACTAATGATTTTGAATTAATAGTTTAAAAGATTTGTGGCCGACAGTGGCTCAGAATGCACAAAAAGTAGTGCTATGATGTTGGATGTTACAGGGAATGGATGTTCTGATTGCATAAAACGTAACATTTTTTCACTCCGATTTTATGCATATGGTGGTGTGTTCTTTATATTATGACAGTTTTCCTAAAATTAGATTTAAAAAATCGCAATACATCGCCTTGCTTACAGTATCGCATTATATATTGAATCGTAACCCCTGTAATCATGATACGTATCGTATCGCCAGACTCTTGCCAACACACAGCTCTACTACTCTAGCCACCTACAGTAGGTACACTTAGATAAAATAAATGCAGTCACAAATCTGCGACAAATTCACCTTCATGAGGGTTATAATGTTCAGCCTGTGTTGAAGCTGCTTTAAAGAGGGTTTGATTCAACTGTATGATCATTTTGGAGGGTGTAGTTTATGTTGCTGTTGAATTGTATTGCATTACACTGACAGGTGTTTCTATTATTCTGTCCACCCCATTTCTGTCAATGAAGGTAGGCTAAATAACAGACACACCTCTCTGTTTCAACATCCTACAAACGTTAAAACCTTCACGGAGGATTTAGTTGTATGAGACCAACCTGGTTTCGTGGGAAGGTGTATAAATACCACGACACTAAACGGACATTCTGCGTGTCATGAGTACGCATTTTAGCCTTTTCGTGTGTCATTTGTACGCCGCGCAAACATCCACAGTTAGATTCAGGCAAGAAAAACACTTAGGGTTAGGGTTAGGGTAAGGGAAAACATCATGGTTGGGTAAGTAAATTCAGTAAAACACGTTTGGAAACAACGTAACACAACTACAGAAAACACGTCACAAACGTCAATAAAAAACATGTGACAAATGTCACGTGACAAACGCCACTAACGTAATTTACAAAACGAAACACCGATCAAAAACGATCACGTAGCATTTATACGCGGATGCGTTTACATCGCAGTCAGTACAGGATACATGGCGCACCAAATGACACGCGGAAATCAAGAAAGGCGTACTTATTGCACATTAAACGCCTTGCGCATTATCGTGGCATTTATACGACTTTTTGTGCAAATGGGGTTATGAGATTGTATTAGTTCTAGCTAGGTGTATCTAATAAACTGGCAACTGAGTATACAGTATTGTTTCATTACATGGAGATGTGGTCTTTATTGGGGTGCTGCTGTTGTGGTTAAAATTGTCAAATGTTTTAACTCTGAGTGGGAAATGATGACAGCTGCAGTTGGCTTACACACAATACATTACACTGCTACTTTTGCTAAACCACACAAATTAGGTCAAATTACTAATCCTGCTCTGAGTGACATGTTTCTGCTTGTTTGTTTTTCAGTTTACCACTCAACTCTGTTTCACTCTTGGTTCTAATAGATGATAAGGGAAATGAGACCAAGCAGCACAGGAACAACACTCAGTTTGATGGCCCTGGCTGAATTACAGAAGCTGGTTCCACAACATTTTAGTTCACCGGGAGGCAGAATGTGAATTTCGCCAACGCTTACGTCTTTCGGATGAGGAGTAACACAACGGCTTGTAGACATACAGCCACGGACAGAAAAGGTGTTGTTATCAACTATCGCTGTGGATGACAAAGTCACTGTTTTACTAGAAGACAACCAACTTTTAAAAAAAAGATCCAACAAGGAACACTGGAAAGCAGCAGTAACACATGCATGAGGGCTCACCATTCATACTGAAGCAGCGGTCCTGGACTCCCACACACTCTACCGTCATGCTACAGACAGAACTTTGAGGAATGCAGCTGACACACTGCAGGCCATTTTTTGCATGTACATCAGGGTCTGAAACAGAACAGGAGACATTTATGAGACACAAAGTTTACTTGTCCAACTGTCTATTGGAAAGATGGCGCAGCAGTATTAGTGTATAGTATTTTTTTTTTTACTTTATCGGTTTTAGATTTGACTACTTATCAGTTTTGGTCAACATCAGTAGGTTTGCTTGTTTCCAAGAGTCTCTGGACAAGGGTTGTCATGTTCAGGGCAAGAGAAGAGATTTTGGATCTGGCAAAGAAGTTTTGATCACCACGCTTCTTCACCACGATTCAGCTGCCGTGGCAGGGTAATCAGTACATCAAGAGTCAAGTAAGAAGTTGACATCTATCTGCCTGCTGCTCTCGGGAGATATTCACCAGTGTTCCGATCCTTGCAGGTGAACTGTGGTGTAAGCAGTGGGCAACTCCGGGGTCAGAGAAGTGAAGCCAATGCGGAAGTGCCTTAAACTTGCATTCTTTCTAATAGCCACCAGGGGGCGACTCCTCTGGTTGCAAAAAGAAGTCAGATTGTATAGAAGTCTATGAGAAAGTGACCCTACTTCTCACTTGATTTATTACCTCAGTAAACATTGTAAACATGAGTTTATGGTCTCAGTCGCTAGTTTCAAGTCTTCTTCAATACAGCATGATGTTCATTTGGTAAACTATGGTCCCATTTACAGTCAAATAGACCATAAAGCAGGGTATGCTTTAGGGCGTGGCTACCTTGTGATTGACAGGTCGCTACCACGGCGTCGTTCGGTCTGGGAGTTGTCCGTATTTTCGTCTTACAACTTTCGCAGTGTGTTTTCAGTTCATGAAAGTTAATTATAACCTTTTTGGTTGCCTAAAAATTTCTTATTTAGCATTCGGTTGTACTGAGCTCCATAAATTTGTTCACATTTAATGTGTACAAATTCACGTAAAAGATTTATGATCTGGTCACCCAACACGTTCTCATCCCACCTTGCCACACACTGACGTTTTGTCAGACCCCTCGGTGTCACTTTTTGCTCGCAGTAAACACATGCTCAATGTTATGAATTAAACAAAACCACTTAGCTAGGTTTAGGAAAAAACTACATGGTTGGGCTTAAAATTACTACATTGGTACAGTGAAAATGTGACTTGATGTTATAAACACGGGACGCAAACAACGGTCTCCAGGTTGAAAGCCTTGTGTTTGTTGCCTATAAGTTGCTTTAAAAGCTGTTGTGATGGCAGTGTCGGAGACATAGCTAGATAGCCCCCACAGCTGAGGTGGAAATTGGGCTCATTGGTTATTCCATCTATCTGCACAATAACAGAACAATGTATTATTGCCTTCTCATACAGAACTTTACGAAATGTTTTGTATGTCTAAATGTGTTATATCAGGTGATTTTAATACAAACATGTCGTTGCCTCCTAGTAAGAATTATTTAGATAAATAACTTTCAAACTTTTGTAATGTGTTTAGATTGAAACAACTTATTCCTGAGCTAGAGCGTCTGTTAACAGCAAGTCTATTTTGAACCTGTTATTAGCGTCGGGATGTGATCTGCAAATCAGGTGTCCTGGATATTGCTTTAAGTGATCATATCTGCACTCGCAAGGTAACTAAATCCCAGATAAATCCTGGAAATCCCCTATCTGTATACCTTTATACAGTAAGCGGATTACAGTTATAGAAAGAGAATGAAGGTTATAGACTGGTAAAGACAGTGAGCAGGCTCAACTGAAAATATGTGGCAGGATGTGGCTAAGAACAACAGCTCTTAGCCACATTTGTGAGGTATAGTGTCAGCGTGGTTTTTCAAAACAGTCTCACGGCAGTTCATGAATTAGTCACAAATGTTAATCTATTTGATTGGTGTACATTGATACGAATTTCCCTTTTTTTCATGACGCTCAGCACGACCTTCAACAATTTTTTGTGCGTTTTCCTACGAATGTCCAGCAACACGTGACACACGTGTCAATTTCCACTCCAGTCTTTTCAAAATAAAACTACTTGGTTAAGTTTAGGAATAGATTGACTTGGTAAGGCTTAGGCAACAAATAACTTAGTTAGGTTTAGGAAAAGATCACAGTTTGGGTTTAAATAACACCGGAAGTGGCGTAACGTAAGTATCGAAGTTACATGACAAAAACTACTTAGTTTTAGGAAAAGATTGTGGTTTGGGTTCAAATTACTCTGGAAATGCCGTAACTTAAGTATAGAAGTTACGTGACAAATAGATCAACGTTGACTTCTTGTTTCACACGGGACACTAACACAGTCACCTGGGTGAAAGTCTTGTGTTTTTTGAACCACCCATCCACCCCAATCTCCTCCCTACGCGGTGTTTGCCGCTCTTTATACTTCCTGGTTCACAATTACATGGACTACATACAAATTGATGTTGTGCTAACTATCACGAAAACAATTTGAAATTTGTGTCTGCACAAATCAGTATATTTACATTTTGTGACTATTTCGCTAACTGCTGTGCAACTGAGTTTTTGCATCAAGTAGCATCATAAGTCAGGGTTAAATTTCCAAGTTAAGAAACTGTAGCTCAAGCCTGTGTTATAGTATTTACAGTACTATACAGTACTATATAGTATTTTGGAATAATATAGTACCAGTCACTCAGCAAGCCATTGGAACAGTCTGCCCAAGAGAGAGCAACTGAAAAACTTACCTCTTTATAGCCTTGCTTTTTATTACAATGTTTTATGGCCATAATTTCTTTTATTTAATGATTTCTTTTATTTTATTTGTCTTTGAAAATTCCCTATTATCAATCGTATTTGTTATTGTCTTTTATCTATTTTGCAGTTTTAGTTTTAATCTATTTTATTGGTTTAATGATTTTTATTTCTTACGTGCATTAGTCCCAAATTGTTTTACTCTTTGCATTTGTGCTGTCTTATTAGGAGGTGGTCAGTCATCTGTAAAGGACTTTGAATTGCATTTGCAAGTGAATTTGTTTGATTGATCGACTGATAAGGGTGCCAGTGAACTTAAAGTCCCGTTTCGCAGCACAAGGCATTTTGGTGTATTCTGTATATCCATAAACAAATCAAAGGAAATCAAAAAAAATACTTACAGGGTATATCTTGGTTGTTGCAGCCATCGGTGTTGCAGCAAAGAACAGATGAAGCCAACTTCCAAGCATCATAACTCATTGAAAATGTCTGATCGCAGAGATAGGACGGCAGACATGACCGGACGATGCCCTTTCTCAACTCCAGCATTCCTTCGAAATCTGATCACAATTTCTTTAATGTTAGAAACATACCAGGACTAAATGGAATAAAGCAAACATTTCAATTCAAACTGAACGTAAAATAGATGATTTGAGGAAAATGATTTAATCTATACTTCTTACCTCGATGGGCAATTGTTGCACACAAGTCATCATCAGATTTACAAGGCTGTAGGACTGTATCGTTGCTGGATCTTTCCTTTGTAAGACACTGAAGAGCTGCAGCTGCAGGAAAAAGTTTATATATATATATATATATATATATATATCTTTGAGTCATTTAGTGCTGGATTAAGCATAGGATTTATCATGCTCTCTCTGCCACTGTACTTAAACTACTTAATCTTTCTCTCCTGATTTTTCCCTCAAACTGCTTTGATTCCATTTGAAATTGAATTCTAGTTAGCACTACATTTCTAATACCTGCATAAACCCTGATTTAAGAGTAGGTAGAGTTACCTGTGCTGGAGAGCATCCAGATGAGAGAGAGAGACAGAATCAGCTTCATCGTGATGAGGAAATGTGCAGATTACTGGTTTAAAAAGAGGAGCATACACAGATATGACAAAAAAAAAGAGAAGTTTGCATCTGGTTGGAGGGCGGTGCTTGGTTTTGGCTTGACTGTTTTCAACATGACGACCAGGCCACAAACTTTCTCTTTTTATTTCACAGCTAAACAGTACACTAAAATTGATTTCTTAAAACATTTGAGGCAAGAAATAGGCATTACAGTACAGAATCTTGATTTATATTTGATCAGTGCTGCCTAGTTTGATAGTTTGATAGTTTTGTGAGCAATGATTGACAGCTGCTCAGAGACTCCATGACCCTGATTGGTTGTTTTGGTTCAGGCGTGGTGGAAACTTGGAGATGCCATTAGGAGCACTGGGAGGAGGCAGAGGAACCTGATTTTTTTCCCACAGAGAAGTGCCTGGAAAACATTCAAATCAGGCAGTAAAAAAACCTAACATAAAAACCCACAATTGGATATTAACATGTTTGGCGTTGTCAGATAACGTGCTGCCCCATTCGTATTTATACCATTTCAAGTTTTAACGTGGTGAAATCATTGGTCGTCAATCCAAAACGCCCCACATCAGGCTGTTGTCATACACCATTCATAGCTATAACTACAAAAAGTAAATGCACTGTAATTCGTATATAGTATATCCCACAAAATCAATTTGTATGTAATCCACGTAATTGTGAACAAGGAAATATAAAGAGCGGTGAATGCAGCATAGGCAGGGACGTCCGGGTGGATGGGTGGGTCAAAAAACATCAGACTTTCACCCAGGAGACTGGTGTTCATTTCCTGTGGGAAACCAGAAGTCAACGTTGATTTGTTTGTCACGTAACTTCCATACTTAAATTACACCACTTCTGGTGTTATTTTAACCCAAACCATAATCTTTTCCTAAAGCTAACTAAGTAGTTTTTGTCACGTAACTTCTGTTCTTAAGTTACGCCACTTCCAGTGTCGTGTAACTTAACTACAATCTTTCTTAAACCTAAGCTAACCTGTAGTTTTCTTACCCAAACCTAACTAAGTAGTTTTCTTGCCTGAACCTAACAAAGTTGTTTCCTGTGAAGACGGAAGTTTATTTTGGAGACTGGAGCAGAAATTGACGCTGGAGATCTGTAGGAAAATGCACGAAAAATGAGGATTAACTTTTCCGTTGTATGAGAATACGTCGCCCGGATATGTTAATAACCTATTTAAACATCCAGTCTAACATGATTTCTAAATGTATCAATTCTTCTTCTTAATCCAATAACTTTGAGCAACACAATAAAAAATCAGGAACCATTTTAACATCTAACTTTTATTATGGTGGTTAGTACATATTACAGTAGTTATTCTTATATATTCCAAAGATTACTGCAAAAATATGACAAGAAAAAAAAATTGAGCATAATTTTTATATTCAACATTTGATTAATAGTATGGCATGTTACACGTAACATAAACGGAAAGTGCCAGAAGTGGTGGAGACCAAACCAGAGCTAAAGAAGAGGAAACAATTTGACTTTCATTCATCATGTGACACAAAAGCGACTATAAACAAATATTAATGTTTGACGGATTTGTAGAAAGGCAATTGCTTGCCAACACAAAGCAAGAATTTTGCTTTGTATTTTAATTTGTATTTCTTTCACTTGTATGTTCTGCACACCACATGTCTGCATGTATTGATTTGTGTTGTTGCAGCTTCACTGCACAATCTGTGTGTTAGGATGCATCATTGGTGTGACTCTGCTATTGACCTATGTTAATTCCATTTAGTTAAAATTCAAATTGTAAATACTGATAAACATATCACAAACATTTATGATAATATGTAACTCTTATTGTTCTAATCAGATTTTTTTTTGTTTAAATTCCTGCTATGTTAGGCCCTGCTCTTCGTTCTAACCCGTCCATTCGCATGAAAAGCCGTATAAATGCCACAATAATGTGCAAGGCGTTTAGCGTGCAATAAGTACACCTTTCTTGATTTCCGTGTGTCATTTGTAAGCCACCTATCCTGTACTCACTGCAATGTAAACGCCTCTGCATATAAATGCTACATTAAAAGTTAGTGACGCAGTACGAAAAGCAAGAAAGACCACTTATAGTGGGCGGGTTGGGAGGTGGATGGGCCACAGTGGGAGCACCAACAAACACCGGACTCTTAACCAGGAGACCCGTGTTCGAGACCGTTGTTGATTGGTGTTTTGTTTTGTAAGTTATGTTAGTGACGTCACATGATTTTTATTGACGTTTGTGACGTGGTTTCTGTAGCTGTGTTACGTTGTGTCCGTACGTGTTTTACATACTTATTTTAAGCCCAACCATGACATTTTTGCTGACTGCAGACGTTTGCATGGTGTACAAATGACACACGAAAACGCTAAAAAGTGTACTCATGACGCGCAGGATGTCCGTGTAATGTCGTGGTATTTATAGGCCTTCCTGTGAAACTGGGTTGGTTCTAACGGGCAACAAGCAAAATGAGTCCAAGCAAAAAAGGAACAACACTCAGTTTGACGGTCCAGGCAGAATTACAGAGTTTGGTTTCACAACATTTTGGTTCATCGGTGAAGTTAAGATAGCCATCCAGGTAACGCAGCTCAGAAGCAGCTTCACACAGGTTTTTCGAGGCACAGCCAAAGGTTTTTTTGATGTTGTTCGAAACCATCACTGTGGATGACAAAATCACTGTTATACAACCACAGTTTTACAGATCTCAGAATTATTACAAGGAATAGTTGAAGGCAGCAGACTATCTGATCAATATGCAGTATGAGGGCTCACCACTCCCACTAATGCAGCGGTCCTGAACTCCCACACACCATACTATCTTGTTACAGACAGTACTTTGACCATCATCACAGGTGAAACACTGTAGGTCTTTTTTTCCTTGAACACCAGGGTCTGAAACAGAACAGGAGACATGGCAAAAACTGTTATATAAAAAATTGATAAAACCTGCCAATCATCCAGCAGTAAACACAGGCTCAGAATTTATGCTGCTGCTGAAAACCATATTTCCATGTTTTACCCCATTATACATAAATTGTGCATTTCATTTTTAGGAAGTTTCTTTTCATTTTACTGCAGTGTGAGAACCAACAGGATAACTCTTCACAGGTCTTTGATGCTATTTCTCCATCTGCTTACCACACTGCCTTGTTTTTGCAGTCAACATGATGTCAACATCGCAGTTCTGACTTTTTGCAAAACGTGGTTATGCAAACGACGTGGTTATCGGCTACCTCCAACAGTTATTCTCAACAGCTAGTCTTCCTTTAAGATAGCGTGAGTTCCTTTTTTTTGAGTTGGCTGCCATAATTTTAACACTCACTTGATTCAAAAAAAAAAAAAAAAAAACTTCAATGGATTCAATTGCAATTTTTGTTTGGAGCTGAACTTACTCTTGTTCAGAACTAAAATAAAATCTGGCTGTGGAGACTATATATTGTGAAAAGACACACATCACCTATGGCCACCGCCATCACGTCCACCCCATTATACATACATTGTGCATTTCATTTTTAGGAAGTTTCTTTTCATTTTACTGCAGTGTTAGAACCAACAGGATAACTCTTCACAGGTCTTTGATGCTATTCCTTCATCTGCTTACCACACTGCCTTGTTTTTGCAGTTAACATGATGTCAACATCGCAGTTCTGACTTTATGCAAAACTATGAGGAACTTGAAATGAGCCACAGTAAAATAGGCTACCAGGAACACAGTTGATATTAAGGGCTCGCACGACAGTTTTGTAGAGACTCTTTTCATAAATGACGTCGTTTTACAGAAAAAGAGGAGGGAGTGAATGTAGGACAATCATTCTGGTGTCAGCTGTGACCTGATCAGACTGCGCTGAAAGTGCACCACAGTAGAGAGGCACTAGTGACTCTGTATAAAACCGCATGACAACTGAAAACCTGTGTTGAAATCAAGATGTCAGAGGCAAACATTAAACCAACGGGGTGCAAGAACCTTTTATCTGGAGATGGCAGATGTCCGCTATGTCTCTTCAATCTATTAAAAAAATTAATCGCATGACTGTTCATAGTTAATCGCACATTTTTTATCTGTTCAAAATGTATCTCAAAGGGAGATTTGTCAAGTATTTAATACTCTTATCAACATGGGAGTGGACAATTATGCTGCTTTATGCACTGTATGTATGTATCTATTATTGGAAATCAATTATCAACAAAAACAATGACAAATATCATCCAGAAACCCTCACAGGTACTGCATTTAGCATAATATAAAAAAATATACTAAATTATCATAAAGTGGGCATGTCTGTATAGGGAGACTCGTGGGTGCCCATAGAACCCATTTTCATTCACATATCTTAAGGTCAGAGGTCAAGGGGCCCCTTTGAAAATGGCCCTGTCAGCTTTTCCTTACCAAAATCTAGCGTAAGTTTGGAGAGCCTCCTTCACAACAAGCATGTCATGTTTGGTACCAAGGGATTCCTTCCTTTTAGATTCATATGATATCTGTATCTTCACTCTAGCTCTAAAACTGAACCTGTTACAGCCTCTAAAAGGCAATAAAATCGATTGGATTGCCTGCAATCCTGCGGGTCTCAGGGGGTTAAAACCAATGAATCATTGTGTAAGTAGCCGTCAGTGGCGCTATTTTTAACGTTTGGTAGTTTAGTCCGGTGGTTCCCAAATCTAGGGTTCGGGCACCTCCAAAGGGTCACAAAATAAATCTGAGGTGTTGTGAGATGAGGATATTATGATTCAAAATTTCTATTAATATTTTTCACTTTTTGTAAAATAGTGTATTGAATATTTCAATCGCTTTGGAAATTCAAACCGCTATTTAAATGAAACCATTCTTGATCCACCAACACACAATGAACCCTCACGTTACAGGAGTATAAAGTAGCACAAAATGGCAAGTACAGTGCAGCAGACTGGCGGGTGAAAAACGCGTCTGATACGCTTGTGGTCTAGACGGGGGGCAATTGTGGTTCGTATTCATTCAATCAAACATTACAGCAGTGGTCGCTGCAGACACACCTGGCGGAGAGCTGAGCTCTACTGTGAGCACTCTTCTAGTTTATGTTGGCAGTGCTGTGTTGTTGATGTTCTCAGCATTGCCACACCTGCTATTGTTGAATTGACGACACTGTCTCAATCTATTTTTACCTCAATAATAAATAGGTCCTTGAAAATCAAACATACTTTACGTTATTTATTATATAAGTAGGTTATGTCTTACACAAACTCACACCTACGTGTGTGTTGTTCTTTTAGCCTTGTTCGTTACCAACTTCTCCATTTTCTTTGTTGAGACACGTCATAGTGAATTAGCAAAGAAAAAACATGAAGGCTGCGTTTCAGTGCTGTGTTTTCCAGTGTGTAACATTTTGAGGGATCTATTAGCAGAAATGGTTCATGTTTTTATGTTACCTGAAGGCCAGATTCCAGATTTTGCGTAAGCGCGTTATTGTGTTACCTGTGACAGCCCTAGATAAAACATTTCCTATTCCATTGATATATAAATGTCACTTTCTTTCTTCAATACTAACACTTCTTCTTACTTTACTTACAAGACACATTCTGTTGGTTGCATTCAGTTGTGTTGCAGCAGTGAACAAACGCAGTGAGGTTAGAAAAGCCAATGTTGTAGGAGAACGTCTGATTGTTTGGTTTGCAGACGGAGGACGACAGACAGAGCCTGGACTGTCGTTCTCCTGAGCTGCCTGTGAAATCAAAGTGCAATTTGGAAATGTTAATGAAAAAGATAGACGGAGCAGACAGTGTAATGCAGAAATCTAAATGACACGAGGAAACAACGGATTTTTACACTTTTTACACTTACCTTGTATGGCAGCTGCTGCACAATATTCATTACAGTCAACCCGGGAAGAATTTTGAGTACTCTGACACTGAAGAGCTCCAGCTACACAAAGGAAAATATTTATCAGTTAAATGATGATGGTGAGCTGAACAATGAGCATGAATGATTTGACCATAAAACCACAGATATGTGATTTCATCACAATGAAATATTACCTCAACTTATTTACTGCGTATTTAAAAGTCAACTCATCTATTTAAATAGTCTACAGTGACCCCTGCACCGTCTCCTTCTCCCTTCACCTCCGCCTCTTTAACTTTAACTGACCTTGCATACATTCTTAGCCGCTTTGTGAAATGTCATGTTTTCTGCATTAGAGGAATTTCTGTGACCAGTAAAGTGAAGTTCATGTTCAGGTTTTTTTTATTTATTTTTAAAAAAAATAAAATTCTTACCATAAACATTCAAGATAGCATTTCATATCTTAAAAGTTGTATATTAACACCCGATTTAGGAGTGAGTAGAGTTACCTGTGCTGGAGAGCATCCAGATGAGAGCGAGAGACAGAATCAGCTTCATCATGATGAGGAAATGTGCACATTACTGGTTTTGTTGTGGAACTACACCTTATATATGTGAACCTACTTCTATTAAAAAGAGGAAGATACCTTGCAGTACACACATGAAAAAAACAAAACAGGAACTTTCAAGGAAGGGAAATTCAGCAAGAAAAAAATTGCATTGATCAGTTAAACATGTTCCACTTCTCATTATCATTTTTGTCTTTATAGGTACAAGAAACTCCAAGTCGTGAATCTGTAGCTGCAATTGCGCTCATTATGCATGTTGTGCTGCTAACAGCTTAGAAATGTCATCAATTGCTGTAATTGCTCCTATTATCTTTATTTCCTGATTTGGGCGCTGGGTTTTAAAACACTTTGGCTCTGTTTGGTCACAGAGGAAAAACAGGTACAAATAGGGAACACGCTGAAAGTGGTGAAAAGTGAAGGACCTTAATTTCTATGTCTCTGTTCTATGTTTGTCAGCTCGTTGTTTTCTGTCATTGTTGATATTTGTCTGTTTACATATTGTATTTGTCCATGTCCACTTTTGAACATTTTTTGTCGTTGTTGTTGTCTGTTTATTTGTTTATATGTTATTAAGGTGGCCAGCTTACCCTCCCCCCGCTTTTTTTTTTTAAAGTAATATGGTGTGACTAAGATTATGATTATTATTAGTATTATCACTTTTCTTTTCCTTCATTGGCTAATAATTTGAAAAATAATTAAAACACAGTAAATTTAGTCCTCAGAATAGGGGTGGTGGTGGCGGGCCCAAAAAAAAACAAAGAAAAAATAAACTGAAGGGCTTTTACAGGAGACACGTGTACATTTGGCAGATTTGTCACCATAAAACATTCATGCATCTTATTCCAAGTGACAAAATTGAGCCGGAAAACAATTGTTGTAATTTTTTAGAGCTCAGCAATGGGTGAGGTCTTTACTAATTACCATACTGGCCTCAATATAACATGATATTTTTTTACCTGGAAATTACATTTGAAAAAGTGGGGGTCATCTTATATTCAATACTAAGCAATTATGGCATATTATGGGCCATTATAGGTAATATATATACGTATATATATATATATATATATATATATATATACGTATATATATATATATATATATGTATATAAACTGTAAAAACAAAGTTCGGAAACTTGTGTTTGGTCGATTATTTCTCTGTTGTTACAATGCTAATTGGCATTGTATTTTACATCGTTGGAAAGCCTGTTTATTTACCTTCGCAATGAAGTCCAACTTGTAAGGATCATGCATTTGTGGGATGAGCAGCACAGCTGATTATGTGGGTAGCACCCAAGAAAAATTTGCCAAAATGCTCCGTCAATGGTAAACAGTGTATTCTCCTGTTAGTATTGATTCTTGTTTTGAGTTGTTTGGTGGATTGGATGATTGAACTCTATCAGTAACAAGGAACAAACAAGACATATTGGCAATTTTACACTTTATTAATTTAATACACCGTCAGGAGCCTCAGTAGCGGTGGAAGATCCATACGCAGCCACAACAGCCTGGCACCTCCTCCTCATGCTGGTCACCAACCTGGTCACACGTTGCTGTGGGATGGCATTCCATTCCTCAACCAGGATACATTGCAGGTCAGCCAGCGTGGTTGTGTTGGTCACTCTAACACGTACAAGCTGATCCCACAAGTGTTGAGTTGGGTTGAGGTGTGGACTCTTGGCAGGCCGTTCCATTCTCTCTACTCCCACATTGTGGAGGTAGTCTGTGATAACCCTGGCTCTGTGGGGGCGAGCGTTGTTTCTTGGAGGATGAAGTTAGGTGCCAGATTGTGGAGATATGGGATCGCCACTGGCTGCAGAATCTCATCCTGATATCTCACTGCATTGAGATGGCCTTCAGTGATGACAAGCCTTGTTTTGCCAGTGAGGGAGATGCCGCCCCACACCATGACACTGCCCCCACCAAAAGCTGTTACTCGATCGGTTCAACAATCAGCATAGCGTTCTCCACGTCGTCTCCATACTTTGACCCTGCCATCCAACTTTTGCAGACAGAACCTGGACTCATCACTGAACATGACATTCCCCCACATGTTCAGGTTCCATTGTCTGTGTTGTCGACACCAGCGCAAACGGGCCTGACGGTGAAGGGCAGTCATTGCAGGCTTCCTGGTAGCCTTATGAGAATACACTGTTTACCATTGGCAGAGCATTTTGGCAAATTTTTCTTGGGCGCTACCCACATAATCAGCTGTGCTGTTCATCCCACAAATACATGATCCTTACAAGTTTGACATCATTGCGAAGGTAAATAAACAGGCTTTCCAACGATGTAAAATACAATGACCATTAGCATTGTAACAACAGAGAAATAATCCACCAAACACAAGTTTCCGAACTTTGTTTTTCCAGTATATATACAGTATATATTCTAAGAAAAAACTCTTGGATATTCTCTGAGATTAACATGGCAAATTTATGAGAAAAATACTCACAAATTTGCAAGATTATTAAGTCATACATTTATGAGAAAAAAACTTGTAAAACTGGAAAAAAAGGTCCAATAGTTAATCTTGTGTAAATTCACACAGACCAACACAGAAGCTAAAATGATCAAAGGTCATCCTGATTGGGGACCATGAATATCTATCATGAAATCCGGGCTGTAGATTGTAGGATCATGTTGTTCTGGCAGTTGATGGCCACTATCCCACCCTGCTGTTATCCAGGGAAAATGTTTTTCTTTTAAAAACACATTTCAGAAACCTTAACAAAAACAATGCCAGTCTGATGTATCACTACAGACCGGCACAGAGCTAAAAGAAGCCGAGTGTCGAGCTGCAGAGTCTCAATGTGTAAGCAACACCTACGCATTGTCATTTCATGCATTGTCTGTAAAAAAACAAAACCCCACATTGATTTGTGCAGCTTTAAACAAGAGACAGCGCAGACATCTGCCATCTCCAGATAAAAGGTTCTTGCACCCCCTTGGTTTAATGTTTGCCTCTGACATCTTGTTTTCAACACAGGTTTTCAGTTGTCATGCGGTTTTATACAGAGTCACTAGTGCCTCTCTACTGTGGTGCACTTTCAGCGCAGTCTGATCAGGTCACAGCTGACACCAGAATGATTGTCCTACATTCACTTCCTCCTCTTTTTCTGTAAAACGACGTCATTTATGAAAAGAGTCTCTACAAAACTGTCGTGCGAGCCCTTAATATCAACTGTGTTCCTGGTAGCCTATTTTACTGTGGCTCATTTCAAGTTCCTCATAGTTTTGCATAAAGTCAGAACTGCGATGTTGACATCATGTTAACTGCAAAAACAAGGCAGTGTGGTAAGCAGATGAAGAAATAGCATCAAAGACCTGTGAAGAGTTATCCTGTTGGTACTCACACTGCAGTAAAATGAAAAGAAACTTCCTAAAAATGAAATACACAATGTATGTATAATGGGGTAAAACATGGAAATTCAGCAGTAGCATAAATTCTGAGCCGGTGTTTTCTGCTGGATGTGTGGATCCCCATAATTGTTAGTATTTTTCAATCGAACGGAAATGGAAAATGGAGGGAGTTCATCATTGCCTCAGTCCCCTCTGTGCCAACTCAAAAAAAAGGAACTCACGCTATCTTAAAGGAAGACTAGCTGTTGAGAATAACTGTTAGAGGTAGCCGATAAACCACATCCTGATTCTCAGTAAAGGTCGCTCACTGCCTTAACCACTCGCTAACCCCTCATTTCCTGCTCAAACCTTACAATCAACTTAACTAAAAACAAAGAGAAATATTTTATCAGATTATCTGAGTAATTGCAATTATCAATACTGCACACTTTTATTTAATTAACGTTTTAACCACATAAAATGACTATGAGTTGGTTTTTTTCCCTACGCACCTGCAACATTTTATGGTATGTTTAAAAAAAAATTAAAAATAAAAGAAGCAAAATAGAACACCCATTAACAAAATGTTTACAAAAAAAATATTGAATTTGTTGTGAAATGTTTCCACAGCTCATAATACGGTTGATCGAAACTAAAAACTGGTTTGTTATCTTCTCTGGTCAGAATGAAACTAAAGCTTCTCTGTGGCTCTCAGAGAGGAACCCTAATTCAGTACCTGTTCCACTTTTATACACCTTTTTTCTGTTACATCCCTTCCCTTTTTTCCTGATTTAGATGATTCCTGACCTAGAAACGAGTTAGCATTTTAGCACTTCCGGTTCCCCTCATCTGGAAGTCGATGGGTTTTTTGATTGGGTTTTTTAGTTAGATGCCTGAAATAAGGTCTGTTGTTAACACAAGCTTAAAGAGATTTTAACATTTTGTTCTACGATATATAAAATAAGTCAGTAAATATTGTGAATTTTTAAGCTTTTACGTGTCTTGTCACAAACCTGGCCATGACAAAAGAGGGATACAGGCAACAAAGCCAATTAACAAATAAATTATTAATTCAAAGAAAACATCAGAGGAAACTTAAACTAACAGTGGCATGTGGAATCAGTGAATTCAGTTGTGTAAATGAGTGCATGAGTGGAAAAGTGTGTGAGAGTAATGTTGTATAGTGCAGCAACACAAAACATACGCCAACCCAAAGCCAAATGGGTGTCTCAGGAAGGAGAGGGGACCAGCAAATGAGCTACAACAGGTTCTTTTTTTAAAAGAGCACTGGCACACAGGGCCCATGTGTTGCACAGTGATGCTGATGAGCTCAGGTGCTGCAATTTCAAAGACGACCTTCTGCCACACCCATCACCACAGCAGCCACACAAGCCAAGCAACAGGCAGACAAGGTAGAGGAGGTCTTAAAAAAGGCGGTTGCTAACAAGTAGCTAAATGAGACTACTAAACGTCATCAAGACCCCTCGTCTGCCATTACAGCCTTGTTGTGTGTTCTTACGCTCATGCGACCGTGGTGTAGTTCCTTTTTTACTGCTGCCGATTGCGATCACACTTCAAAAATCATGAAAGTGGGGTTCATTTGTGAAGATTTTCTTACGTAACAAAACGGGCAAGAATCAAAACGTTTGTCTTTGGCAGTTGTCTAAAAAGGCGTTTTCAGTAGCTGTGGTTGTTGTGTAACGGTAGCTGTTGAAATGTGAGAAGCTGTTGTTCACATGATGAAATTACAGAAGCTGGTTCAACAAGTTTGGTACACCAGTTAAGACAAGATTAAACTGCTGGGACGCAGTTGCACACACACATTTGTGGACACCAAAGTTCTGAAAGTTGTTGCACGACCTGGTTTACTATACAGTTGTGCCACATTTTCTGCTTTAATTTGTATGTAATTGGTGGTAAAATTATGAAGGACATAAAAGGCCACAATCATTTTCTGGTGTTTGCAAAAGCTTGCCACCTGACTCCAGTTAAAGCCACCTTCTAAGCACACCAAGATTTTATCACAACACTTACATCATGTTTGTTTAACATGTTTAGAAATGTCCCCGGTTCACGTCCAGATGGGGACTTTTGTTTGCGTTTCATTCCCCATCTCTCTCTCTCCCCTCATTTCCCAAAAAATAATAGTAGTCTTTAAATAGTATATAAACATACAAGAAACCTTATGTCAATAACAACATTGAACTAAATTACACAATAAGGTCTGTCAGGCACCATGAGCTGATGTTACTCATTCTAAAACTTTATGCAAACTTATTCTCAAACGTATGTTTTTTTTGTGGTGTGAAAGCAAAGCAGACCAACTGCAGGATTTTGTGACCGAAGATATGTGATTTTAGTTTGAATTCAAAAGTTAAACTTAAATTCATTTGGTGATCATGGGAACTGTCGAGTAGGCCATCTCATAAATAGTCAGTTATAATTATGGACGATCATTAGGAAACTATTGTGACACGTACAACCGTCAGCACCCGAGTGCGGGGATTTTACACAAATACATCAGGAAGAAAAGCGAATATGTTGTGCCCACTTAATGTGGTTTGGCAGTATCTCACTTTAGAGTGAATAAAAACCACAGAGAAACCTTCCTTCCACCCCCACAAACACACACACTGACATTGTGGTATGAGACACCTACTGCTTATGGCTGTTCATCATTATTTATGACAGATGAGGTTCAGTTGTAGTCTGGACTAATAGTTCTCATAATTATCTATTTCTCTGTGTACATTTTTTGCCACTTGTGTTCCAGACACTCATATCAAATACAATTTCTGTTTGTAGCTCATGCAATGAGATACTATGGAGGATGGAACCTGCCAAAATGTAAAATGAATAAATAAAATAAATAAATAATTCGATAAATAAATAAATATGCCATTAAATGTACCAAAAATAACAATAGAAATACATGTAGTCATTAATTAATTGATAAAATGTGACATAAATTGATGTCTGTTTTAATCTGCTTCTTTATATATCTTTGTATTAGTTCCCTTATTTATTTATGCCTCTGTTTAATTTTCCCTTTTATTTATCTATGTATTTATTGTGATGAATTTTTTAATTTTTTTTTCTTTTTGCATTCATCTTATTTATTTCATATTTATTTTTAAATGAATGTATTTATTTATCTATTCATACATTTATTTGTTTATGCACAACTTTACTTTTGCATTTCACCCCTTATTTATTTCCCCAAACTTATTTATTTCTGTATTCTTTTCTTTATACATTTCTTTACACATTTCCTTTTACATGTCATTATGCATTTCTGCCTCATTATGCAAATGAGGGAGCTGTCATTCAACGTGTGTCATCATGGGGAATATAATATTAATAAGTATATTTTCTTTAGTGTATAATCACCTGAAAACATGAAATGTTGTGTTTTCGTTAGCTTAGAATGAGCCCTTCATATCTACATATGGAGCGAGTCCTCTTCACGGAGCCGGCCACCATGTTTTTACAGCAGCCCATAACGGCAAAC
This sequence comes from Sebastes fasciatus, assembly GCF_043250625.1. Classification (NCBI taxonomy): domain Eukaryota; kingdom Metazoa; phylum Chordata; class Actinopteri; order Perciformes; family Sebastidae; genus Sebastes; species Sebastes fasciatus. The sequence continues at coordinate 29,261,185 of NC_133799.1, read as the reverse complement.
TAAACACTGGCTCTAGAGAGGGCCATTCATGTTTTCACGTTTTCACATTTTTCGCGTCGGCCATCATAGTTCTCCTACACGCTTGGCATACGGGAGAAAATTGACACACACAAATGCTACACACTGCACCTTTAATCTCACAGCTTTAACTTTGCATATATTCACAAGGGATTTTTTTTAAACCTCGGCCACGTCGGCCAAAATCACAATATCACTCTATATTTCACCTGTTTGGCAGTAATGTTAGCTGACCAGACGGAGGTCTCTCCATGAATCACTGCTGATCCTGGTGCTTTTCCTTCCTCAGCCTCCCGACCGCGGCCGGAGGGAACAGGGGAGACACCGGCACCCGGTCGGAGACGATAACGTTTCTCGCTGCGGAGCCCCTTCACTTCACAAGACACGGGAAACCTCTGTTGATCTGGAGGAGCTGCAGCATTTATTTCTGCACAAATGTCCACTGTACATTCACCAGATATTATCAGAGCTAAACTAACTCTTCTGCAGTGTGTAGTGTCCGCGCATGCACGTGAGAGTGGAGTGAAAGTGCGAGAACGAGCGCGGTGTGTGAGTGAAGGCAAGCAGGCAGGCAGAGGAGCAGAGGAGCAGAGTTCAGCAGAGACTCCAGCCCTGGACACCAAAGCTCCTGTCTTCCCCGTGTCCTCCGACCGCGACCAATACTGTTTTGCAAGACGGGCTTCACTAGATATAACTTTGCGGTTTTGGTGCTTCCGTGTAGTTTGTGTTGGAGTCTTGTCTGAACAGCGTAGCCACACAAGCGCTCATGGGACACCGACCCGGATTGATTTATATGTGTAAGAAGTGACAAACAGTCCCTTTAATTTTAGAAAATCCTATTAATAACGAACATGTTTTTATGACTTTGTTTCATACTTCAAGTGGACATTCTGTCATCTGGTGATTTTTTTGTGCTCTGATATTGCAACAGCTACACAGATAGTACATGTGCAGAATTCTAATATAGTTGCCAGTCAGCGACGGTGTTATTACAACCAGTGACAGCAACTGGTAACAGGCACAAAAGGTTATACAGTGGCCTCTCCTGGTAGAAACATTTACTGAAGATAGCAATGATAAACAACACTATTTTAAATGATCCTAAATGTAAAACATAAAAAATCTAGGTAAATAAATCATTAATGGATGGCTATGCACATAATAGTCAGTAGTCAAGTGAAGGGAGGGAAAAGAACAAAAGAGAGAAAAAATGAAAATAACCTGAATGGGATTTTTGTGTTTTCTTCATGTCAAGTTGGTGATCCCACTTTAGCCACATTGTATTAACCCACTGGTAAAATTCACATAGCAATATTAGGCCTATATTTTTAAACATAAACATACTGTGGTGTTATCTGTGCTGCACATTATTGCTTTTCAGCTACACTTTATGCGTGGGTTTTCCACAGGGTTATCAATTAATCTGCTGATATTTTCTTGACTAATCAATTAATTATTTTGTGTATAACATGAAAAATACCCATTATTATCATAATCTTCCAGAGGCCATGGGGATATAATCAAATAGCTTGTTTTCTCCAACCAGCAGTCTAAAACCCAAATATATTCAGTTTATTATCGTATAAAACAAAGACAAGCTTCCAATTCTCACATTGATTTTGTCAACTGTTGCTGATGCATTTTGAGTGGATGGACTACAAATTTCAGCTTTATATTTTAATCTAGATCATCTATTCATATTCATATATATTCAGTAGGGCTGCAACATGATTTATTGATTACTCTGCCAATTATTTTCCCAATAAATTGATGCATGCCCGGTCTTTAAAATGTGTAAAAGTACTGAAACTGCAGATTAAAATTTCCTAAAGTCTAAAATTATGTTTTTAGCAGGGCTGTCAATCGAATAAAATATTTAATTGCGATTAATCGCATGATTGTCCATAGTTAATTGTGATTTATTACAAATGAATCACAATTTTTTTCTGTTGAAAATGGACCTTAGAGGAGTGGGCAAATATGCTTGCTTTATACAAATGTATGTATTATGGGAAATCAATAAACAACACACACCAATGACAAATATTGTCCAGAAACCCTCAGGTACTGCATTTACCAGAAAAAATATGCTCAAATCATAACATGGCAAACTGAAGCCCAACAGACAACAACAGCTGTCAGTGTGTCAGTGTGCTGACTTGACTATGACTTGCCCCAAACTGCATGTGATTATCATAAAGTGGGTATGTCTGTAAAGGGGAGACTCGTGGGTACCCATATAACCCATTTTCATTCACATATCTTGAGGTCAGAGGTCAAGGGACCACTTTGAAAATGGCCTTGCAGTTTTTCCTCGCCAAAATTTTGCGTAAGTTTGGAGCGTTATGTAGCCTTCTTCTCGACAAGCTAGTTTTGGATTCCTGAGGTTTTCTGAGCCCGCTACAGCCTAAAAATCGCAAGTCGCGTTAAAGAAATTAGTAGCGTTAAAACGGATTTGCGTTAATGCGTTATTATCGCAGCCCTAGTTTTAATGTGTTGAATGTCTTGTTTGTCAAAACAACAATCTACAATGATTTAAAACTGACATAACCAACAAATCCCTACAATTAAAGAGCTTGAACCACAAAATGTTTGGCATTTATGCTTAAAAAATCAATTTAACAATTAGATTGCCAAACATAATTGTTGATGAATTTGCTGTTGATCCACTAATCATCCTTTCAGATCTAATCTGTGGACAAATATTTGAAGAATGTCACCTACGCAGACACATACTGTATTATCTAGTAGACCGAGAATAGAAATAGCTAATCAAGTCAGGAAATACATGTCAGAGATGAAACCTAGCCTCCATTGTTTTTCTTTTGCTAATACACTATGACGTGTCTCAACAAAGTAAATAGAGGAGTTAGTAACGAACAAGGCAAAAAGAACATCACACACGTAGGTGTGAGTTTGTGTAAGACACAACCTATTTGATGAATAACGTATGGTATGTTTGATTTTCAATGACCTATTATTGAGGCAAAAATAGATTGAGGCAGTGTCGTCAATTCAACTATAGCAGGTGTGGCAATGCTGAGAACAGCAACAACACTGCACTGCCAACATAAACTAGAAGAGTGCTCACTGTAGAGTTCAGTTCTCCGCCAGGTGTGTCTGCAGCGACCACTGCTGTAATGTTTGATTGAATGAATTCAATCTACAACTGCCCCCCGTCTAGACCACAAGCGTATCAGACGTGTTTTTCACCCGCCAGTCTGCTGCACTGTATTTGCCATTTTGTGTTACTTTATACTTCTACTCCATTACATTTCAGAGTGAAATATTACTTTTCACTCCAACAATTTGTTAAATATTAAACCAGAGGTTGGTTTAGTTTGGTCCCATTGTGAAGTCTCAGATGTCTATGAGTTGTTGATGGACTCCCTCCCTCCCCTCTAAACTTCTCATTTCATTTAAATAACTGTTTGAATTCCCAAAGAGATTGAACTATTCAATATTTCCCGAAAAGAGAAATATATGAATAGAAATTTTGAATCAGAATATCCTCATCTCACAACACCTCTGATTTATTTTGTGACCATTTGGAGGTGCCCGACCCCTAGATTTGCAAACCACCGGACTAAACTACCAAATGTTAAAAATAACTCCACTGATGGCTACTTACACAATGATTCATTGGTTTTAACCCCGTGAGACTCGCAGGATTTCGGGCGATCCGACCGACTTTACTGCATTTCAGAGACTGTAACAGGTTCAGTTTTAGAGCTAGAGTGAAGATACAGATATCATATGAATCTAGAAGGAAGGAATCCATCGGTACCAAACATGACATGCTTGTTGTGAAGGAGGCTAAATAACGCTCCAAACTTACGCTACATTTTGGTGAGGAAAAACTGGCATGGCCATTTTCAAAGGTGTCCCTTGAGCTCTGACCTCAAAATATGTGAGTGAAAATGGGTTCTCTGGGTACCCACGAGTCTCCCCTTTACAGACATGCCCACTTTATGACAATCACATGCAGTTTTGGACAAAAACCATGCAGTTTTCTGAATACAGTATAAATGTGTTATTTGTGCCTATACTGAAATGGTGTATTTGAATATTTCAGCATACTGGGGTCCCTAAACAGTCTTGGAAATACATATTTTGAGATTCACTGTAAAGCCGCGACTCTTGTGGATCCAATGAGCCCAACTCTATTCATGTGGGATGATGTTAGTCCCCATAGTAGCCATTTCCTTGTATTGAGACCATTGAAATTTGAGCTCACTGTATAAAATGACCTGTGGTGACCTCTAGGATAATCATAGCCTCATGAAACTTTACAGCCACATACTAGAGACCTAGAGCATTCAGAGGATGGATGGCTTTCCTAGCTAGATTGACAATAAGGGGGTTGAGCAGTTTCCAGAACAGAAGTGCTTGTCATCTAATTGCCAAAAAATTGCTATTCTTATCTTATTCTTATCTCCAAATGCCAAAAGTTTTTGAACCCAAATCACAGCATGGCTTTTTCTATGGTGTTCCTCAAGGTCTTGGTGTCATATGTGGTATTTTGGAGGCATTATTGATCATATTTATCAATTCTTGAGTGGCAAAAAATAGTTAAGCACCAAATCTGTGTAACAAATGGTATCAACCACAAAATTACTGCAACAACTTACAGTATGAAACATAATAAAGCATGGCCATCATATACTTCCATAATAATGTTTGTAGCCCTTATACACTGTTACATTTTATTTTAATGAATGAATGAATGTTTATTTGTTATTAATGACTAGAACAACTTGACACACAGTGCTGACTTGCATCTCAAATGAATTTTTTCCAGCTTTCAGATGATGTACACCACTTCAATGTGACTCTACTGTTGACCTGCTTTCTCCCCCTAAACACCACTGTACCTGCCAAAAAAAGCCCAAAACGGGGCTATTGTGGATCTTTGAGGGTTAATAAACTAATAATATAAAATATAATAATATATAATTCACAGAGCAAGTACTTTTGCTTTTGATACTTTAAATAGATTTTGATTGTAACACTTCCATACTTTTACTTAAGTATAATATTTTAAATGAATGGAGTACTTATATACATTGTGGTATTGATGCTTTCATTTAAGTAAAAGATCTGAGTACTTCTTCCACCACTGCATTTTATGATATGTTATTTCCCTTTTGTGTAATGTTCTACTTCTACTTCATTACATTCCAGAGGCAAATATTGTACTTTTTACCCCACTACATTTGTTTGAGCTATAGTTAGGTACTTTACAGGTTAAGGTTTTACATAAAAAGCCTTTGATTAGCCTGTAAAATACAATACAGTACATAATGTAGGCCTGGTTAAAATCAGCTCCACCTTGACCAGCTACACCATTCAAATGGTGATAGAAGAATTCTCCTCCACGAGGAGGACTTTCACTTTTGATACTTTAAGTAAATTTTTTCTGATAATAATTGTCCCTAAGTAAATGTTCAAATGCAGGAATTTTAACCCACTTCTAATGAAGTGTGTTGATTGTGATATTGCTACTTTTACTGAAGTAAAACATGAATACTTCTACCACCATTGTACAAGTAAAAGTCTTGCCTTCAAAGATTTACTTAAGTAAAAGTACTAAAAGTAAAAGTATCATCATCAAAAAGTAACAAACGCTAAAGTATGCATTATGCAGAATGGCCTCTTTCAGACTTTTATATTACTAAAGAGTACATAATACTTTATATTATTGGATTATTGGGATATGATGAAATATATTATTATATCATTGTATTAATTGCTATTGCAAGCAGATGTCAGAGGTCGTCATTTCTTCATGTCATCTCATACTTTTTCAGTGAAGTACTGCAAAGTTATGGGTGCTTTGCGACAACATTAACAAACTGCTCTTTGATTTTCTGCAGCTCACAAACTACGTGTCATCTAAGCTATGCCTGCATAAGATAACAACACTGGCATCCTGAAAAGTTCTGACATGTTCCATTTTCATTTTGTGACGCTCACATGTTCACTGTTGATTTTGTCACTTGGGTAACTCAGGGTAAAAACAGCCAAACGTGTTTTTTGTATGCCTTATTACCTCTCAGTGCTACATACTACGTACATAATTTCTATTATTGGATTATGGTGAATTATTGAAATAATATGCTGCTGTTTCTACTGCCTCTACTACTACTCCTACTCCTACTACTGTTACTGCTGCTCCTGCTACTACTGCTTCTTTACACCCAAATACTACGACTTACAGTTTTAAAGATTCATTCTGCCCAAAAACTACTCTCTATCTAACGAGTTAATTAATTTCAACCTCCACCTTTGACAGTATTACAGTTTAGCTTCCTGCTTTCTAGCAATGAATTTCAGTTTTTTACCTTTTTTGGGTTATGCAATTCAGCTTTCAACTCTGCCAGTTTTATATTTTCAGCAATGCTTTACAATTAATTTCAGCTTTCCCACACATTTTCGGCAGGAAATGCCTTTTATAGTTAAATACAGTATTGTATCATAATGAACACAGATGTATTAAGATGTAAACAACATTTGAAAGTTATAGCTTGTCAAGGTGGGACTACAGTAGTTTCAACAACTTATACTAGTTTAAAATATACTGTTGGGTATTGTTATAAGGTAGTACAGGTAGTACAAGGCCAGACAAGGTAGTTTGAATGTGTCTGTACAACTCAACAACAAGGCAATTCAAAATGCTTTACATAAGACATAAAGGCATTGAGACAACATATAAAATAAATACAAGGATTTAAAAGGATTGAAACAAAGTAGAATAAAAAAAACATAAAATAGAATAACCAGATTAAACAATAAAAAAAAGTAAAGTGCAAGATAAATAGTTCTAAATTTAACTTGCAATGGAAGGCAGCCAGTTTCACACCATTCCAAAAGATGAGATAGCAATGTGAGTGAGTGAGGGCTATCCTGTCATAACATTGTCTATCACAATGACACATCATTGTTTTTTGTATCAAGGAAATTCTTTTCTTGTTTTTCTTTCGTCTCACTGACGTACGACGGAGAACAAGAAGCCAATTATAGATGAATAAACTAACTGCTGTGCATCCCTGCTTTGTAAGAATTATTAAAAGGCCCCAAAATGATATTATCTGATAATAGGACTTATTTCCATGGTTTTCCATTGCTGTTTACATATTCCACCCACCTTTATCAAGACATACACATGCATCCAATGTCTGGTATGAATGTATACTGTGTTAAGAGAAGAACTAGAGAACTAGAAAATTGAAAATAAAAAAAGTAAAAGGATAAAAAGTATCAAAGACACACAAAAAATAAATCATCCTCATTAAAATGTAGACATTAAGAATGAAGTATTTATACTTTATTATCTAAGTAAAAATTGCCAAAAACAAAAAGGGTGTGGGAAGGTGTGTTGACATGATGCTTTTCCAAGTAGGTGAGTTGTAGAAATGGCATCACAGCCAATCCCTGTGGTTTTTAACACAAGCATGTGTCATAAATTCATTCCACACCTGTACAGTATATAAAGTGTATTGGTGCTGATAAGGTGTAGTATCACCATCCAGGAAAATTAATACAGTACTTACCTGTTCATCATGATGAAGCTGATCCTTTCACTGACTCTCATCTGGGCACTCTCCAGCACAGGTAATGTTATTCTTACAATATACAGTAGTTTCTGAAGGTACAATAGAACCTAATTTACAACTTTTAAGACACTTTATCCTTTTTATCAGAACTGATTTTTTAGAAAGTATTTTAAGTCTTAATGTTAATATCATCAGATGATTTATTTTAATTAACCACGACAAATGTAATATACTTGAAAATTATAGATAAGTTAGGATAGAGGAAAGATAAGACTTTATTGATCCTCAGAGGGTTAATTCACAAAGCAGTAGTAGACACAGTCTAAAGTAGGGCACAGATAAAGATGAATTTATAATAATAATAATAATAATATTAATACAATGAAACAGGACAATTAAGTAAATGACACATTTCAATTAAAAATCTATATACTCTGCATACATTGCAAGACTTGGCTGTGAAAGTATATATGTGCATAAGTAAAAAGTGTAGTGGTGCATATTGGACAATTTAACTGAACCCCTTTTATCTATTACAACCTTTACCTTGGCCTTTACAGACCATAAATGCACTTAAGACGTGATTTGACATTTGAGATGTGATTATCATTCATTGACTGTTTTTCTCCCCATTGCAGCTGGAGCACTTGATTGTCAAATTTGCACAGATTTGCAATGTTCAACCACAGTACCACAAACATGTTCCTCAGAGACGATGTGTGTAACAGCTTCCATTCGAGGTAGTCATTTCATTTCTTTATGTCATAGTACTGCTCAGTGAAATGCATGTACTACAAAGTTATTTGTTCTTTACAACAACATTAATAAACTACACTTTTGATTTTGTAGCCGCTTCATCTGGAAATACAGCACAGCAAATCTTCAAAGCGTGTGCATCGTCCTCCCTGTGTCCAGCAACAGGCTCTCAGACATTTTCATCCAACTTGGGCTTTGCGAGTGCAGTTGCATCTGCTACGTGCTGCAACACAGATAACTGCAATGCAGGAACTCTGGCATGTAAGTACAGATGGATTAGTAGCTTATTTAAGATAGATAAGAAAATAACATTAACATCCTGCCATCTTATGACACGTTAAATTTTCATTTTGTGATGCTTAAATTTACTCTCTTCTTCAAACATTATTTTCTTTTCTGTTTCAGTTCCTGCTGTTCAGACAGAAAACAGCCTACAGTGTTTCACTTGTAACCCCATCACCTCTCAATGCACAACTCCATTACAATGTAAGGGAGTGGAGGACCGTTGCTTTCAAGGCAGTGGTAAGTCTTTATCATTCATAGTTTACAAATTTATTTTACTACCATAAGTCTTTCAAACAAATTACTACGATGTAATATCTGGAATATCAACCAGTGGAGGAAAGTAATGAAGTGCATTTACGGAGCTACAGTTTTCAGTATAACTGTTATGACCTATATTAATTTATATGTCTAATTCACATACATTTCAGAGGTAAATATTGTACTTTTTCCTGCACTTCAAGATGAAGATTTTATGATATGATAATCTTCCAAAAATGTTTTAAACAATAGGTAAAGTCGTTAAAAGCTCCAACTCAATCAGTTAGACGTCATATTCCAATAATATAAAGGATACAGTACATAACAATAGAACACTCTAAAAGGGAAAGTACTTTTACTTCTGACACTTTAAAGTTTCTCTATACGGGATTCAGAGCATTAATATAGCAGCACACATCTATTTGCTATGTAAAGATATAGTGGAATAATGCCTACCTGAGAAGAGAATGGTCGTTCTCCTTCCATGTGTGATGTAATCCAAGCTTCTCAGTGCTTTTAGTGCACGATCGTCACAGAAGCGTAGCACCACCCTCCGGTAACCCCTCAGGTAAACAATCTTAGCTCTGCCAAATACGTTGACATTGTTTGAATTGTTAATCGACCTTTATTTAACAAGGACTATAAACTCATTGAGATTAAAAATCTCTTTTCCAAGAGTGTCCTGGCCAAGGCAGCAGCACAGTCACAAGGTTGCAGATATAAAACAAACACAACAATTGAAAACGAAGACAAAGAGCAAAATTACAGAATCATAAGGTATCAAAAAACATTCATCAGTATTCAAAACATCTACAACCAGATGTGCTTGCTTCCAAATCTTTTAGAAGCACTTTAAAGACATTCAGTCCAGAGAGACCAGCTCTCGAAGTTTCAGGTCATTTTGTAACTGATTCCAAGAAAAAGGAGCAGCATACTTGAATGCCCTTTTTCCCAGTTCAGTACGGACTTTGGGGACAGTTAGTAGGAGTAAGTAAGTCCTGTGAGCGAAGACAGTAACTTCCTGTACTTTTTTGAAAGATGTAGGTCCGTAGGTAAGATGGATGCAGACTGTTAGCACTGTTAGCATTGTTGGCTGCAAGCTGCCGGCTCAGCGGTCGCCATGTTGAGAGCCCTGATTAGACATGCTACCAAGCTTGCCTTTAACTTTATTTTTACTTTGTGGTATTCTTGAAATTAGCTGGCAACAATATGAACTGTAAAATAGTAATACAATAGTAAAATAATGATTTTTCCTCTACAGCAACGATTGGGTCCAGTACTTCTCAAGCCTTTGGCTGTGCATCTGCCAACCTGTGTAGCCTGGGTACCTTAGGTAGCCTGGGTAGCCTGAGTAGCCAGATTAGCCTACTTTTCAACCAAAGTGTGACCATCAGTGGACCGTCCTGTTGTGGGACCAGTTCGTGTAATACTGTCGCAACAACTGCGGCTCCCACAACTGCGGCCCCAACAACTGCAGCTCCAACAACCGCTGCCCCCACAACTGCAGCCCCCACAACTGTAGCCCCTACAACTGCTGCACCCACAACTGCGGTCCCAACAACTGCAGCTCCAACAACAGCTGCCCCCACAACTGCGGCCCCCACAACTACAGCCCCTACAACTGCTGCCCCCACAACTGCTGCCCCCACAGCTGCTGCCGCCACAACTGCGGCTCCCACAACTGCGGCCCCAACAACTGCAGCTCCAACTACAGCTGCCCCCACAACTGCGGCCCCCACAACTGCGGCTCCAACAACTGCGGCCCCTACAACTGCTGCCCCCACAACTGCAGCCCCCACAACTGCTGCCCCCACAACTGCGGCTCCCACAACTGCGGCCCCAACAACTGCAGCTCCAACAACTGCTGCCCCCACAACTGCGGCCCCCACAACTGCAGCTCCAACAACTGTGGCCCCTACAACTGCTGCCCGCACAACTGTGGCCCCCACAACTGTGGCTCCCACAACTGCGGCTCCCACAACTGCAGCTCCAACAACTGCGGCCCCTACAACTGCTGGCCCCACAACTGCTGCCCCCACAACTGCGGCTGCCACAACTGCAGCTCCAACAACTGCAGCTCCAACAACCGCTGCCCCCACAACTGCAGCCCCCACAACTGTAGCCCCTACAACTGCTGCCCCCACAACTGCTGCCCCCACAACTGTGGCCCCCACAACTGCGGCTCCCATAACTGCAGCCCCTACAACTGCGGCTCCCACAACTGCGACCCCAACAACTGCAGCTCCAACAACTGCTGCCCCCACAACTGCTGCCCCCACAGCTGCTGCCGCCACAACTGCGGCTCCCACAACTGCGACCCCAACAACTGCAGCTCCAACAACTGCTGCCCCCACAACTGCTGCCCCCACAGCTGCTGCCGCCACAACTGCTGCCCCCACAACTGCTGCCCCCACAGCTGCTGCCGCCACAACTGCGGCTCCCACAACTGCGGCCCCAACAACTGCAGCTCCAACTACAGCTGCCCCCACAACTGCGGCCCCCACAACTGCGGCTCCAACAACTGCGGCCCCTACAACTGCTGCCCCCACAACTGCAGCCCCCACAACTGCTGCCCCCACAACTGCGGCTCCCACAACTGCGGCCCCAACAACTGCAGTTCCAACAACTGCTGCCCCCACAACTGCGGACCCCACAACTGCAGCTCCAACAACTGTGGCCCCTACAACTGCTGTCCCCACAACTCTGGCCCCCACAACCGCGGCCCCTACAACTGCAGCTCCCATAACTGTAGGTCCCACCACTGCAGCACCCACAACTGCGGCTCCAACAACTGCTGCCCCCACAACTGCTGCCCCCACAACTGTGGCCCCCACAACTACGGCTCCCACAACTGCAGCACCGACAACTGCGGCTCCCACAACTGCGGCCCCAACAACTGCAGCCCCTACAACTGCTGCCCGCACAACTGTGGCCCCCACAACTGCGGCTCCCACAACTGCGGCTCCCACAACTGCAGCTCCAACAACTGCGGCCCCTACAACTGCTGGCCCCACAACTGCTGCCCCCACAACTGCGGCTCCCACAACTGCAGCTCCAACAACTGCAGCTCCAACAACCGCTGCCCCCACAACTGCACCCCCCACAACTGTAGCCCCTACAACTGCTGCCCCCACAACTGCTGCCCCCACAACTGTGGCCCCCACAACTGCGGCTCCCATAACTGCAGCCCCTACAACTGCGGCTCCCACAACTGCGACCCCAACAACTGCAGCTCCAACAACTGCTGCCCCCACAACTGCGGCCCCCACAACTGCAGCTCCAACAACTGCGGCCCCCACAACTGCTGCCCCCACAACTGCTGCCCCCACAACTGCGGCTCCCACAACTGCGGTCCCAACAACTGCAGCTCCAACAACAGCTGCCCCCACAACTGCGGCCCCCACAACTACAGCCCCTACAACTGCTCCCCCCACAACTGCTGCCCCCACAGCTGCTGCCGCCACAACTGCGGCTCCCACAACTGCGGCCCCAACAACTGCAGCTCCAACTACAGCTGCCCCCACAACTGCGGCCCCCACAACTGCGGCTCCAACAACTGCGGCCCCTACAACTGCTGCCTCCACAACTGCAGCCCCCACAACTGCTGCCCCCACAACTGCGGCTCCCACAACTGCGGCCCCAACAACTGCAGCTCCAACAACTGCTGCCCCCACAACTGCGGCCCCCACAACTGCAGCTCCAACAACTGTGGCCCCTACAACTGCTGCCCGCACAACTGTGGCCCCCACAACTGTGGCCCCCACAACTGCAGCCCCCACAACTGCGGCTCCCATAACTGCAGCCCCTACAACTGCGGCTCCCACAACTGCGACCCCAACAACTGCAGCTCCAACAACTGCTGCCCCCACAACTGCGGCCCCCACAACTGCAGCTCCAACAACTGCGGCCCCTACAACTGCTGCCCCCACAACTGCAGCCCCCACAACTGCTGCCCCCACAACTGCGGCTCCCACAACTGCGGCCCCAACAACTGCAGCTCCAACAACTGCTGCCCCCACAACTGCGGCCCCCACAACTGCAGCTCCAACAACTGTGGCCCCTACAACTGCTGCCCCCACAACTCTGGCCCCCACAACCGCGGCCCCTACAACTGCAGCTCCCATAACTGTAGGTCCCACCACTGCAGCACCCACAACTGCGGCTCCAACAACTGCTGCCCCCACAACTGCTGCCCCCACAACTGTGGCCCCCACAACTGCGGCTCCCACAACTGCGGCCCCAACAACTACGGCTCCCACAACTGCAGCACCGACAACTGCAGCTCCAACAACCGCTGCCCCCACAACTGCGGCCCCCACAACTACAGCCCCCACAACTGTAGCCACCACAACTGCAGCCCCCACAACTGCAGCTCCAACAACTGTGGCCCCTACAACTGCTGCCCGCACAACTGTGGCCCCCACAACTGTGGCTCCCACAACTGCGGCTCCCACAACTGCAGCTCCAACAACTGCGGCCCCTACAACTGCTGGCCCCACAACTGCTGCCCCCACAACTGCGGCTCCCACAACTGCAGCTCCAACAACTGCAGCTCCAACAACCACTGCCCCCACAACTGCAGCCCCCACAACTGCGGCTCCCATAACTGCAGCCCCTACAACTGCGGCTCCCACAACTGCGACCCCAACAACTGCAGCTCCAACAACTGCTGCCCCCACAACTGCGGCCCCCACAACTGCAGCTCCAACAACTGCGGCCCCCACAACTGCGGCTCCCACAACTGCGGTCCCAACAACTGCAGCTCCAACAACAGCTGCCCCCACAACTGCGGCCCCCACAACTACAGCCCCTACAACTGCTGCCCCCACAACTGCTGCCCCCACAGCTGCTGCCGACACAACTGCGGCTCCCACAACTGCGGCCCCAACAACTGCAGCTCCAACAACAGCTGCCCCCACAACTGCGGCCCCCACAACTACAGCCCCTACAACTGCTGCCCCCACAACTGCTGCCCCCACAGCTGCTGCCGCCACAACTGCGGCTCCCACAACTGCGGCCCCAACAACTGCAGCTCCAACTACAGCTGCCCCCACAACTGTGGCCCCCACAACTGCGGCTCCAACAACTGCGGCCCCTACAACTGCTGCCCCCACAACTGCTGCCCCCACAGCTGCTGCCGCCACAACTGCGGCTCCCACAACTGCGGCCCCAACAACTGCAGCTCCAACTACAGCTGCCCCCACAACTGTGGCCCCCACAACTGCGGCTCCAACAACTGCGGCCCCAACAACTGCAGCTCCAACTACAGCTGCCCCCACAACTGTGGCCCCCACAACTGCGGCTCCAACAACTGCGGCCCCTACAACTGCTGCCCCCACAACTGCGGCTCCCACAACTGCGGCCCCAACAACTGCAGCTCCAACAACTGCTGCCCCCACAACTGCGGCCCCCACAACTGCAGCTCCAACAACTGTGGCCCCTACAACTGCTGCCCCCACAACTCTGGCCCCCACAACCGCGGCCCCTACAACTGCAGCTCCCATAACTGTAGGTCCCACCACTGCAGCACCCACAACTGCGGCTCCAACAACTGCTGCCCCCACAACTGCTGCCCCCACAACTGTGGCCCCCACAACTGCGGCTCCCACAACTGCGGCCCCAACAACTACGGCTCCCACAACTGCAGCACCGACAACTGCAGCTCCAACAACCGCTGCCCCCACAACTGCGGCCCCCACAACTACAGCCCCCACAACTGTAGCCACCACAACTGCAGCTCCCACAACTGCAGCTGCCACAACTGCAGCCCCTACAACTGCGGCTCCCACTACTACAGTTCCCACAACTGCGGCTCCCACTACTGCAGTTCCCACAACTGCGGCCCCAACAACTGCGGCCCCAACAACTGCGGCTCCCACAACCGCGGCCCCTACAACTGCAGCTCCCACAACTGTAGGTCCCACCACTGCAGCACCCACAACTGCGGCTCCAACAACTGCGGCTCCAACAACTGTGGCCCCCACAACTGCGGCTCCCACAACTGCAGCCCCAACAACTGCGGCTCCCACAACTACGGCCCCTACAACTACGGCTCCCACAACTGCAGCTCCCACCACTGCAGCACCCACAACTGCGGCTCCAACAACTGCGGCTCCAACAACTGCTGCCCCCACAACTGCAGCCCCCACAACTGCGGCTCCAACAACTGTGGCTCCAACAACTGCGGCCCCCACAACTGCGGCCCCCACAACTGCAGCCCCTACAACAGCTGGCCCCACAACGGCTGCCCCCACAACTGCTGCCCCCACACCTGCGGCTCCCACAACTGCGGTCCCAACAACTGCAGCTCCAACAACAGCTGCCCCCACAACGGCGGCCCCCACAACTGCTGCCCCCACAACTGCAGCCCCTACAACTGCTGCCCCCACAACTGCTGCCCCCACAACTGCGGCTCCCACAACTGCGGCCCCAACAACTACTGCTCCAACAACTGCAGCTGCCACAACTGCAGCCCCAACAACTACGGCTCCCACAACTGCAGCCCCCACAACTGCAGCACCGACAACTGCAGCTCCCACAACTGTAGCCCCAACAACTGCAGCTCCCACAACTGCAGTACCCACAACTGCCGTGGCAACAACTGCAGTTCCCACGACTGCGGACCCCACAACTACAGTTCCCACTACAACATCACCATCATCTGCAGCACCCACAACTGCCGTGACAACAACTGCAGTTCCCACAACTGCGGCTCCCACAACTGCAGCCCCAACAACTGCGGCTCCAACAAATGCGGCCCCTACAACTGCGGCTCCCACAACTGCAACTCCCACAACTGCGGCTCCCACAACTGCAGCCCCAACAACTGCGGCTCCCACAACTGCAGCCCCCACAACTGCAGCACCGACAACTGCAGCTCCCACAACTGTAGCCCCGACAACTGCAGCTCCTACAACTGCAGCACCCACAACTGCCGTGACAACTGCAGTTCCCACAACTGCAACTCCCACAGCTGCGGCTCCCACAACTGCGGCCCCTACAACTGCGGCTCCCACAACTGCAACTCCCACAACTGCGGCTCCCACAACTGCAGCCCCAACAACTGCGGCTCCCACAACTGCAGCTCCCACAACTGCAGCCCCAACAACTGCGGCTCCCACAACTGCAGCCCCCACAACTGCAGCACCGACAACTGCAGCTCCCACAACTGTAGCCCCAACAACTGCAGCTCCTACAACTGCAGCACCCACAACTGCCATGACAACTGCAGCTCCCACAACTGAGACCCCAACAACTTCTGCCCTGACCACAGCAACTACTGCCAGTGATGCCTGCTGTATCAGACTGGGTATGATCCATCTGCTGCTTGGACTCCTTATATTTACCCTCGTTTAGAAGAAGTTGGCTGGAACAGAGCACTTATGAAGCAACCAGAAGGACTACGGAAACAGGGTTATTATCGAAAACTAAATCTGAAAGTAAAATTTAAATAAGCAATGAAAACTATAGTTGTAAAATTGTAACAGAGCACATCTATGATAGAGGAGCACAAAGCGCAATTAATTCCCAATCATCCCACATCCCCACTAGCCCCACCTACAAGCCAGAATTCCATATATTAAAGGGAAACTCGGCTTTTATAATTAGAGAAGAGTGTAAGGAAAAATTAATTAATATAAGTAAAGAAATAAAGAAATAAAGAAAGAAGGGTGGTTTAGAAATTGATAAACCTATACAGATTGTATTACTGACAGAAATCAATAGAAAGACATAAGACAAAAAGTTAATTGTTTGAGTTACAAATGAGTAGCGGTCCTTTTCAAGGTTTAGACAGGAAATGATGTCCTTCAGCCACTGAGCGTGGGTGGTGGGCAACATCTGTCCATCTTCATAATATTGCACGCCTGGCCAAAAGAGAGGCAAAGGTGGTGTTTGATTGGTGTCAGGTGTACATATTCCTCTCAAGTGGTGCCAAGAAGGGCGACCAGAGGATTGGATTCTAGCTCAAAATTGAAAATTAGTGATAAGGTTTGGAAAACGTCTAATATCATTTTCTAATTTGTAATAACCTGCCCAGGGATTACAGACAAAAAAAATGCTCTTTAGCTAACTCTGGCACATTTACATTGATGTAGAAACTATCTCTCCAGTAATTTCCAGGCTATAACACGTCCAAAACACGTAGATATGGGAAGCCTCTCCTCTAGTTAATTTGTCACAGCTTGAATTCACATCTGGGTACATATGAGATAGTTTGGCTTTGGACACATGGGCCCTGTGCACAACCTTAAACTGTAGCATACGGTGACGAGTACGTTGTCCGACAGTGAGTGGCTTAAATCCTGCTCCCAGGCAGTTTTAATTTTGTTGAGAGGGGATTGTACCTGCCAGTATGTCATAGATAGCGGATATTGAACGTTTGCTTGATGGGTGTAGACTAAGAAACGCAAAGCTGTGCTCAGATCAGGTGTTTCGAGGAAACGTTCTATCTGAGTGGAGAAAGTGTCTGGTTTGCAGGTACCTGAAAAAAATGGGTAATTGGTAGGTTCAGAAAGTTGTTGTATGTAGGATGATATAACTGAGTCTATTGACTTAAAAATGGATTTAGGAAAGAAGAATGGTATAGATTGAAAAAATATATAACAATGTAGGGATAATATTTATATTTTGACAGTTAGTCTGGCCCACCAGGGATGTAGATAGGGGTGACCACTGCGTTAGGTGCCTTTTCACAATAATCTAACCATTTATTTAATTTAACAATTAATTTGTCTGTTGTCACATATTGCTAATTCATATTAATTCAGCCTTTTCACAATAATGTAACTATTTATTATATTAACAGTTAATTTGTCTGTTGTCACATATTGCTAATTCATATTAATTCATTCTATCTATAATTATAATTTATATAAAGTGTGAAGTCACGTTAATAAAAAAAAGATAAACAGTTTTACAGTTGTTTTTTTGTTTGTTTTGTTTTTACAATTGGCTATACTCAGTGGTGTAGCACAAACGTCTCTGCCAACATTTTTCATTACAATAAAATGAATGGCACCTCTTGGTTTGTGTAGTACGCTGTATATTCCAAAACTGAGTCAGAAATGATAAAGGATTGTTCTATAGGGTTGTTGAGGAATCGCTCATTCACATTAATTCATTTCATCTATGATTATGATTTATATCAATATTTTCAATATTTATGCAAGTTTTTTGTAATCTTTTATTATATAAATAGATGTTGCAGTAGTTTAATGTAATACAATGAGAGCTACTGTACTGTATATATTATAACCTGTCTAAAAAAGCTTTTTCTGATATATACAATGACAACAGTTTGTGGCTTATCTGTTGGGTTATTACCCAAAAGCCAAGAATGATGAACCAATGAAAAGTGTAAAGTCACTTTAAAACAGTAAAAAGTAACAGTGTTATAGTTTGTTTTTACAATTGGTTACATGCAGTGGCATAGCACAAAAGTCTGGTAAATATTTAGCCTCAGTGGGCCCCCTTCCCCTTTTAATACATCCTTTTTCACACATTCACACATTTCTGAATCAAAAAGTAAACACATCCCTCTGTAGTGGTTATTAAGGCAATCAGTAATTAAGCATTTATTTATATTGTATTTATGAAAGTCTGCACGATATGGGGGGATAGGAGATATTATACATCCAAATTTAGGCAATGTATTTTAATAGGGCTACAACTAATGATTATTTTTCTCAATTATTTTCTTGATTAATCAATTAATTACTTTGTGTAACATGTCAGAAAATAATGAAAGTTGTCCATTACAGTCCAGTCCATTACAATTTCCCAGAGGCCATGGGGACAGAGCTTGTTTTGTCAACCAGCAGTCCAAAACCCAAATACTGTATATTCAGTTTATTATTATTGAAGACAAGCAACCAATCTTCACACAAGAGAAACTGGAACCAGTAAATATTTGTTGTTTTTGCTGGAAAAATAACTAAAACAATACATTTTCAAAAATTGTTGCTGATTAATTTTGAGTCTATCAAGCAATAATTTCAGCTTAATATTTGGACACATAAAAGACAGATCTAGATCATCGACTCACAGGAGGGCTGCAACATGATTGATTGATTGATTGATTGATTGATTGATTGATTGATTGATTGATTGATTGATTGATTGATTGATTGATTGATTATCTTGCCAGTTTTCTTGATTCGTTAATTGATGCATCATTTGGTCTATTTTTATAATTAGAAATACATTTTAAAGTCCAAGGCGTTGTTTTGTTGTGTTGAATGTCTTGTTTTGTCGGAACAAGCAGTCTATAGGGTGATTTAAAACTGAGAAAACTATCAAATCCCTTCTATTAAAAAGCTGGAACCAGAAAATGTTGGTAATTTTTGCTTTAAAAATCACTTTAACAATTAGAGATAGATTTGTGAAGGACAAATGTCACCTTCACAGACACATACTGTATGTATTCCAGTATGTAATAGAATATAATAGAAATAGCTGTCCTAATCAGGCCAGAGAATACATGTCCAAAACCTAACCCAAAGTAGTCTCTCTCTCTCTCTTTCATGCTGATGTGAATGATGTGCTTCAGTTTTGCTTCTTGTATGTTTGTGTAGCCTGTCCTCTTTCCAGGTTGCATGGTGGAAAGGAGGTTGTGTGGCTACGGCTCTAGCTGTTTGAATACATTGTTTTTCATTTATGTTTACATTCTATCATGTGACAAAATGATACACAGAATTTCTATATATCATTTTTGTCACATGGATTGTCTATATTGTAATATCTTTATGTTGGTCTATTGTGTACGCACATCTATTGCACGTCTGTCCGTCCTGGGAGAGGGATCCCTCCTCAGTTGCTCTTCCATTTTAAGTTTTTCCTCCACTATGAGGGTTGAAAAGGACATAGGGTGTCGTATGGTGTACAGATGGTAAAGGCAAATTTGTGATTTGTGATTTTGGCTTGAAATAATGAAACACAGCCGCCATTGTTCTTCCTTTGCTAATACACTATGAGGTGTCCCGACAAAGAAAATAGAGGAGTTGGTAACGAACAAAGCAAAAACAACATCACGCACGTAGGTGTGTGTAAGACACAACCTACTTGATGAATAACACAAGATATGTTTGATTTTCAATTACCTATTATTGAGGTAAAAATAGAGACAGCAGGTGTGGCAATGTCAGCATGCTGAGAAGATCAACAACACAGCACTGCCAATAAAAACTATAAGAGTCCACTCAGTAGAGTGCAGCTGTGTCTTCAACGACCACTGCTGCAATGTTTGATTGAATGAATACCTCAATTGTCCCCCTGTTAGCTCAGTTAGCCAAACGCACTGCAGGACTCTGCTGCCCAGTAGGACTGGGCGATATGTTAAAATTCCCCTACCCATAACCTACTTGATAAATGATAAAATGTAGTTTGATTTTCAATGGCCTATTATTGAAGTAAAAATAGAAAGAGGCAGTGACGTCAATTCAACAACAGCAGGTGTGGCGGTGTCACCAGAGAAGATAAATAACACAGCACTGCCAACAAAAATAATCTTTACTGATCCCGCCTCTCCTCCACCCTCATGCTCAGCACCGGCTCCCACAAGGCTGTGTGCAGTGAGTCCATAACTCTATACTCTATACACCTATGACTGCACCAACCTGTTGGTGGGGTAGCAACAGGCCAGCCATTAGGAATTATGGATGGGGGGGACAGACTTTCCAAATTGGGCCCCACCTCCACACCCACTTCTGGTTGTGTAGTTTCACATGACACAAGTATCTTTACTCCAGCTTTAAAATTGAGCCTGCTACAGGTTTTTTTTTATTATTTGCTTGTCTGCCTAGCTCCTCACCTTTTCTGTTCAGCTTCACCTGTCATACCTGGTGTTTCTTTACACTTCCCAGCCAGTAGTAAACAGTAGCCAGCTAGGGGGATCCGGCGGCATGACCCCACGGAGGAAAAAAAAATAAAAATTTAAAAAAAATTTGGTGATCTCTGGCACCTTCTAATGCCACTATGCCATCATATACACTGATTAATTATTGCATATTTTAATGAGTTGGCCTGTCTGAATGTAAACAAACTTGTAAAGGAGAATTAGGCTAGTAAACTGCTATTAATATTTAAAACCAGCCTAGTCCTGACTGATCAGAACTTTTGTAATCAAGAATCATAGACCTTATTTATTATGTTTATTGACACCTTCACTGTAAGGTTTATCAATACATGCCACAATGATGGTTAATGTATTGTTTTACTAGAAACATAAATGCACTCTTATTCAATGGAAATAAAAGAGGTTATTTTAAGGGGGAACATGATTTTAATCCAAGGTCTATTCTAGCCTATTTATAAAATAAACCAATGGCAAAAGAACTCTGAAATAACAAAACATGTGAATCACTTGACTCAAATAATGTGAATGTACATAGTTAATCACCTCAACTTCTAGTTCTTCTAGAACTTCTAGTCATCTTCGTCTTCATTTTCATCTTCACTATCATCATACTTTATCATATACAGACGGAAGTTCCATTACATCATATTTTATTTTTTTATGATTGGGCCATCTGAATCCGCATATGAGTCCGACCATCTGGAGATAACGTCATACGTACTCTGGAAATAACGTCAACAGCGGTGGGGTATCAGATGACAAGTTGAAAGGTGTTTTATTGATAATGATACATTTATTTATCATGTAAATACATTTAACTTGACTCTAAATTGCCCGTAGGTGTGAATGTGAGCATGAATGTCTCTATGTGTCAGCCTTGTGATAGTCTGGCGACCTGTCCAGGGTGTCCTGCCTTCGCCCAGTGTCAGCTGGGATCGGCTCCATTCCCCCTGCAACCCTGAATAAGATAAGTGGGGGCACATCCATTCCAGATAATGGATGGATGGATGGATGACAGTGATATAGGTCATTAGGTAAATTGTTGTACTTGATCCCATTTAAGGGTCAACCATGAACCTTTGCATGGGGCCCCCCTGGCGCCAAGGAAATAGCCGGTTGGTCGTGCTACGGTTGCTAAAAATAGTAACACACTACCAGAATATGTCTGATGATCCTCGCCTCGAAACCCGTCTCACCCAAACCTCATGCCATTAATATTTAGCAAACACACATGCATAGATGGTTCTAAGGTGGATCTTTTATCGTTGCCGTTATAATGACGGTCATTTATCATTATTATCGCTATTTCCTATTGGCTTTATTATCGCAGATCGTCGAGCTATTAATGCTATAAATAGTAACATTAACGCGCTACCAAAACACGGCTGATGATCATCGCCTCGTATCCCGTGTTGTAATGATATGAAAGATGTAATTGGCTTTATTATTAAGGCGGTTCAAACGGTGTGTTAATATTGTCTGTTGTGCTTAATCTATGGTAGAAATTAAGCAGTGTGTGGTGTATGTAAATATTACAATATTTTGTTTATCACAAGCATTGACTATTAACTTTATACACTTCCCATTGTGATTAATTAATAGCCTATCATTTAGGAACAGGACAGAATAGTTTATATATAATATTATAATATAATTTAATATAATATAGGCTAATAAAATAGATTATTATTATTTTGTTTATCACAAGCATTGACTATTAACTTTATACACTTGCCATTGTGATTAATTAATAGCCTATCATTTAGGAACAGGACAGAATAGTTTATATATAATATTATAATATAATTTAATATAATGTAGACTAATAAAATAGATTATTATTAATACTATTATTACTAGAAGAGTATATATATATTTATTGTATATAATATAATTCAGTGGTATGCTATACATTGTATTTGAATGAAAAAGAACACTTGTATTGAGTCATCTTAATAACATATTTATTATAAACAAATTTTAAAAAACAGTACAGTAATAAAATCAGTGCAATCAGTGGTATATACATTTATCAACAATAAAATCAACAGGAATACAATGTAATGGAACAAAATAGAACAGAATATATATATATATATATAAATATATATATATATATAATACAATAAAAAATATATATTATAAATACTATTGTTACTAGAATAATATATATATAATATAATGCAATATAATAAAATATAATATAATATAATACCATATAATATAATATAATACCATGTAATAGAATAGAATAGAATATAGTATCGTATAATAGAATATAATAGATTATTATTAATACTATTATTACTAGAATAATATATATATAATATAATGCAATATAATAAAATATAATATAATACCATATAATATAATATAATACCATGTAATAGAATAGAATAGAATATAGTATCGTATAATAGAATATAATAGATTATTATTAATACTATATTACTAGAATACAATACAGTATATGAAATAGTATATAATACAATACAATATAGGCTAATGTGAACAGAGTTATCAGGGTCGAGTATCTTTTTTTGTGCCATATCCCCGGGCTTCAAGTGCAGCCCTCCACTCAGCCAGAGTCACGGTGGCTGTGGCCTGGCAGTACCAATTCCCAAAGTACTGTTGGTGGGTGGCAGGGTCCCGCTCCCTCTGACACTGCTTGCAGGTGATGGCGTCACTCTTCCTAGAGTATTTCCTCTTCCTTTTGCCACTCTGTTCCTCCTCCTGTCTTTTCCTCTTGTGGTAATTTTGAGTGGTGTAAGGTACATCTGTCAGGGAAGAACCTGCAGGAACCACAGATTGGAAGGCAGGCAAGAGAGGTTGTGGTGCAGGCAGGTGAGGTTGGGCTGCACACAGGAGAGGTCTGGGCACAAGCAGGAGAGGTCTGAGAGGTTGGGGAGCTGCCTGGAGAGGCGGCTCGAGAGCTGCAAGGAAGGGCGGCCTAAGACCAGCAGATGGAGTTATGTTCAGTCTTTGTTTTAGCTGGGCCATCCCTGCAGTATTAGGGGGCAAAACAAAGATGTGGGGATTTGCCACTCTGCTGTTAGGCATACAGGGTCTTCCTTTCCTTTCAACTGCAGGAGGCAGGCTCTCTGGGCTGAGGAAGGTGATTTTTGAGGTGGAGATGGCCTGCTCGCAAAGAGGCTGAGGGCCGTGGTGAGGTGGAGGGCAGCTGTGTGGTGGTTGCAGCTCGTGAAGAGGCTGAGGGCCGTGGTGAGCTGGAGGGCGGCTGTGTGGCGGTTGTAGCTTGAGAAGGGGCTGAGGGCCGTGGTGAGTTGGAGGGCGGCTGTGTGGAGGTGGCAGCAGCAGCAGTGGCAGGTTGGCTCTGGCTTCTAGCGGATCTCACCTCCCGCTTGACCTGGATGGCATAACGGCCTGCAGGATAATGTGAGATGTACCCCTGGAAGGCTCTTTTGTTGACGAGGTTGTTGTGTGAATCAGAGTTTCCTGACTCCTCTGACATTGATGCCACCACATAACCCGCATACCCCAACGCATTTTCTGCCACCCATTGAAAAGTTTGGCCCCTGAATATCCCAAACTGCATCTGATGTTGGCTCAGGACATGCTGCATATTCTCCGGGTCTCCACCGCGACGCAGAACAGCCATCTTCGCAGACTCTTTCACCCTCTCAGCATACTCAGCAAAATACCAAATACATAGACTGAGCCACACATAAAGAGTGGAAACATAGATTACGTTGGTAAACTGTGGACTACGTATTTTCTGTCTTGTACTATTGATTAACGTTAACGTCAGTGTTATTACCAAATAGCCAGCCCGTTATTAACTGTAGGGCTACATAATGTGCTATGTAAACAGACAGGCTAACACACTAGTGTTGTCAGCTGCCTAAAATAAAGCATAGTATCATATCAGCTGACGTTAGCTGGTTATGAATGGAGAGTCGTTCGCGACTTCAACTAGTGTGAGATAGCCAGGTTACGTGGATATGACATTAGCTCGCTAGCGTGCTGGCTCGCCACCAATGTAAACCACATATTTTCAATAAATGGTTGACGATGAACTTACCCAAACTATAGCAAAGACGTCGGGTCGAAAAGAAATGCTGGTGAAGGACTTGACTTTCCGTTGAAGGGACCTGACGTTGATTTCTAGGGGCGTGGCTTCCGGCGTCAATCTTGGTAGCGATAGCGAGTGTGATTGGTCAAATCTTGGTAGACGCAACGGACGGTGATTGGCTGTCGCCATTCTTGGTAGCAGGGCGGCCTCCGATTGGTCAAATCTTGGTAGAATCTTGGTAGCGATACGCAAGATGATTGGCTCTCAAATGATGGATGAGCTCGACCGACAGGCGACAGGGAGGCCTTGGGCCGGGGGTCACCTGTACCCTTTGACCCCCCCTGACGGCGGGACTGCCCACCAACACCGTCATCAAATTCGCAGCTAGTGTTCAGAAGGCAGCAGACCAGTTCTTAGTGTGGGCAAATGAAAAGCTGCAGAGCCACACTGACTGTGAGGCTGAGGTTCAGGGTGGCCTGCCAGAAAAAAAAGAGTGAGAAAGAAGAAAGCTATGGCAGGTGAACTGGCATTGGATGAGAGCCCATCAGACCCTGTCTCAGAGTATGAGGTAAAAGTCCACAACATGATTCTGGATAGAGTGCCAGAAGGCATCAGGTCTTGGTTTGAATCAAATGAAACAGTCTGCACAGATTTCGCATACCTGGATCTAAGGCCAACATAAGGGAGAGGGGCATCCAGAAAACAGCCTTGGAAAGACTTAGTGGGTATTTTATCAAGTTTGTTGACAGAGCCACAGCTGAGACACTTGAAGCTGAATTAAGAGGCCTGGGAGAACACTGGCAAACACTGAAGATGCCACCGTTACAAAAATATGACCTCAGAGATGAGCAACCTGATGAAGATGGAGAACCACATGATGAGGAACCAGGGATCAAAACATGTGTTGCCTGCAAAAACTGCGCAATCTGTTGTTTTCACATACTAAACCAATACAACTTGACGGATGCATACCGTGGCCTTGGTCTGGCATTCAAATTTCACCTCAATCTGTCAGTCACTCAAGTAGCCTATGAGAGGATCTTTTCGACACTGTAGTTCATCAAGAATAGACTGCAAAGCACCATGTCTCAGGACCATCCGGATGCCTTTATGTTGATGACAACTGAGTGGAAAATCTTGATGGACCTGGACAGCGATGTTGTGACAGACCAGATAGAGAAGCGAAGTCCCTCCCCTTCCGGTAGACCCCATAAGACCTTATTTCTGAAAAAATATTGTAGTCAACGGCGAGAGACAAATAACTTTTTGATCCCGTTTGAATTGCGGCATGAATTACACATATTATGTTATGTCAGTTTAAAAAGTAATTTTGTCAAGAAAAGTCAAGAAAGTCACAGTTTGTCGTACTATCATTTAGTTTTGTGTGAAACCGCTCTGTGAACTACATCTCTCGTCTCGTACTATGTACATAACCAACACTAGCTAGCTAGTTAACTTAGCTATGACCACGCACAAATGTCACATCTTAAATTATGTCTTTTTATCAGCTGGGAAGCGAAAGAATGAGTGACACCCGTTGCTCGTGTTAGTACGTCCCAGTACGAAACACACAGGCATGGTAGCTTCAGAGAGAGAGACGTCGCTTAGGCATCTTTTGGGTGTGTAGTCTTTCTAATTACATATTTTCACCATCTTAAACTTCAACAGTTTTACAACAAACTGCGACTTTCTTGACTTACAAAATGATCTTTTAAACTGACACACATCACATGTGTGATTCATGGTGCAATTCAAACAGGTTCAAAAAAATATTTGTCTCTCACTGTAGACACTATTTTTTCCAAAATAAGGTCCCATGGTGGTCCAGCGGAAGGGGTGGGACTTCGCCTCTATAGCAGAGAGTGCATTGCTGCTCCGCCTCCTGACAACTTAAGGTATGTTTTCTTCAGTCCTTTGCAATAGAAAGTCATGCCACTGTTTCATGTTGTGGCATGAAACAGTGGCACACTCCAAATGCTAACATTTGTTATTTCTGAATTTGACACATGTGTGTGCGTGTGTGTGTGTGTGTGTGTGTGTGTGTGTGTGTTTGTAACCAGAGCAACCAAAGGGACAGCAAGATCAATCATCCATAATGACTAACCAACCAGTTACTTGAGCCACATGCCAGGGAGATCTGGGTGCAGTTGTATTAATATACAGTAATTTTTTTTTTCTGGCCCGTTGTGTTCTCACCATTCATGGTAGGATTTCAGACATATACCCAAACATTCTACACTGTACCCTTCTGAAAGAAAATCAAACAAAACCATTGTGGATATACAATAGTGTGCTTTGTGTGATATAGTTTGAATATAGTATTTTTCATGTAAATTTATTTCACTGTAAATATAGTGTGCTTTGTGTGAATACAGTGTGAATATAGTGTGGTCCTGTGGACAGTGTCACAGTCCCTCCTCCGTGACACCTGCCTGCTGGCGTGAGTGTGTTTTTATTATTTTCCTCCCTTTTAGTATGATAGTATGGTGTGCTTGTTTCTCTCCCCCCTTTTGTCCTCTCTCTCTTTCTCACTGCTCACCTGGACATAATCTGCAATCAGCACACCTGCCAGTCTCCTGCAATCAGCACACCTGCCCACAAATCAAGCCAGCTCCTCTTCACTTCATAAACTCTGCTCAAACAAAAGAGTATAGAAGCAAAGAAGTGAAACTCTGGTGCTTTTTTGACAGTGGCCGCTAAATGACGCTGTGGTAGCGCTGCCGCCATTGTGGACCAAAAACGCCAATGAGTCCATAGCCATGAATGTATAAAGAGTCATCTGTAAATCAGAGGATAATTGTTTTCAAGGTAAATCAACTTCCCAGTACGAACACTTAAATAGCCCTCATTTAAATCATTATGTCTTAAAAGTTGTAAAATTCACTAATAGCTGAAGCCGTAATAATGGATATATTGACTGTAATTCATCATCTAATAATACACCCATGGGCTGTATGCTGTAAGCCTGTACTGTGGTGGATGTATTAATGTCACTGTTCCCAAACAACCGGCTATCGGCTAGTAGTGCTAGTAGCATGACATAAACAGAATCTAGTAGTTGTAGGCTATTTACTAACACGCAGGGCAAACGCATAGGGCACAACCTCTCATACATCTATGGTCTGTGGTCTATTGGACATTGATTTTGGAAGTCCTTGACATGAAGAAGTTTGAGATTGCACTCAAAATCTGTGCTGGATTCTTCTAACTTCCATTTATGTCCATCGTTCACTTTATGCTCCTTTGGGAAGCGGCCGGGCAAAATAGTATAATGAATAAATTAATAAGTAGTTATAATAGTATGCACATTTATAATATTTTCATTGTTCAACACAGACCATTTCGGTAGATATATTAAAATTATGACAATAGAATAGAAATAATTACAAAAATACTTTTGTACGGCACTTTGTGGGAGGACGTTTTACTGGCGTCTGGTAGTTGCTTTCAGTCCAAAATGGCGGAAGCGTAGCTCTGCTGCTGGGCGTTGATGTTGCAATGGAACAACAAATTGACTTTCACTCCTTAGTAATATAAGTTCTTTGACCAGCATGCACAACACCTAGCTGGTTTACTTCATAAACCCTGCTCCAACGCCAACAGCCAGTCTCCGCCGGATCACTGTGCCATGCTTCCAGCTCCTGCTAGTGATCTTGCCTGTTTGTTTCCTGTTAATCTGTCTGCATCTTTGTCTGCCTGCCCGCCTCAACTAACTTCTGCACTAGCTGTCCTAATCAAGACAGTGAATACATGTCCAAACCCAAAGTTCTCTCTCTCTCTCTCTCTCTCTCTCTCTCTTTTAACTCAGTCTTCTCTGTGCTGGACCATCGCCCATCCTGGGACCTCTGTCTCTCTCTCCTGGCTGTTGCCTCATCCCAGCCCGTTCTCATTCCCAGGGTGTTACCACTGCACAAGGCACCCTTTAGCACTGGTATGAAACGCACCGGGCGTTCCATTAACTACAATGTAAACCCATCTGCGGCAACAGTAAACGTTCCACAAGAACGTGTGCTGGGAGTGTGGTGACGTAGTTTTAAGAGCGAAAAGACACACACCGGACAGGCGGGAGGGGAGGTGAATGGGTCCAGAAAACACAAGGCTTTCATCCAGGAGACCGCTGTTCGTGTCCTGTGCGTCACATTACAATCAGCTTTTCGTGTCCCGTTTTCACAACGTTCAGTGTTATTTTCATTGTACAAACGTAGTAGTTTTAACCCCAACCATGTAATTCTTTCATAAACCTAACTATAGTGGTTTTTTTTTGCCTAATCCTAAAGTAATGCCAATAAGGGTAACTATTGTGGTTTTGATGCCGAAAAAGTGATGCCAAGGGATGGTATGTGACGAGTTGGGATGAGAACATGTTGCAGCGAGCTCATCCCATCCATATTCTGGATCCTCCCTCTCTCCCTTTGTGTGTTAGTTTCATTCTCCTATCTGTGTGAATGATGTGCTTTTGTTTTGCTTCTTGTATGTTCCTATAGCCCGTCCTCTTTCCAGGTTGTATGGTGTAGAGGAGGCTATGTGGCTACGGCTCGAGCTGTTTGCATCCATCATCCATCTTTTCATGTTCACATTCTATATCTTTTTATCAAATGGATTGTCTATAGTAATTTTATTATGTTGCTCAATTATGTACACACACAGTGTGCACTATACTATTGCAAACAGTGGGCAACCTCCGAGGTCTGAGAAGTGAAGCCAATGCTGAAGTGCCTTATCTTGCATTCTTTCTTATAGCCAGCAGGGGGGACTCCTCTGGTTGCAAAGAAAAGTCTGATTGTATAGAAGTCTATGAGAATATGACTCGACTTCTGACTTGATTTATTACCTACGTAAACATTGTAAACATGAGTTTATGGTCTCAATCGCTAGTTTCAAGTCTTCTTCAATACAGCATGATCATTTAGTAAATTATGGTCCCATTTAGAGTCAAATAGACCATAAAGCAGGGTATGCTTTAGGGCGTGGCTACCTTGTGACAGGTTGCTACCACGGCGTTGTCCGGTCTGGGAGTTGTCCGTGTTTTCGTCTTACAACTTTAACCCTTTCACAGTGTGTTTTCAGTTTATAAAAGTTAAGTACAACCTTTTTGTCAACAAAAATTTCGTATTCAGCGTTTGGTTGTACTTAGCTCCACCCTCTCGTCTCACTTCTGGTTGCAAAAACCAAAGAGATGGCAACGGCAGAAAACCAAGATTGCGATGGCCAAAATGCCGAACTTGAGGCTTCAAAACGGCATTCCACAAACCAATGGGTGACATCACGGTGACTACTTCTACTTCTTATACACAGTCTATGGTTGCGACCCTCATTTCCTATCCAAAGTGAGGGTCGAAAAGGACAGAGGGTGTTGTATGATGTACAGATTGTAAAGCCCCCTGAGGCATATTTGTGATTTGTGATATTGGGCTATAAATATAATTGACTTGACTTGACTTGAAATGATGAAACACAGCCTCCATTTTTTTTCCTTTGTTAAAACACTATGAAGTGTCAAGAAAATAGAGGAGTTAGTAACGAGCAAGTCAAAAATAACATCACGCACATAGGTCTGAGTGTAAGACACAACCTAGTTATTAACGTATTGTATGTCAGTTTGTCAATGGCCTCTAAAAATAGAGAGAGGCAGTGTCGTCAATTGAACAACTGCAGGTGTGGCAATGTCAGCATGCAGAGAACATCATCTAACACAACAGACACATTCTCATTTCAATCCATGCAGCTGTCTGTTCCGGCTCTGTGCAGCTAAACTGCAGTTCACTCTGTAACGCTTCATGTTGACTGTTTAAGGCTTCCTCTGATCTCAAACTGTCAGTCCTGCTGTGTCCCTGCAAATATTTCCTCAACCTGCGTCGAGGCCAACAAGTCCATTAGACGTCGAGTCACAACCTTATTTGTGACTTGACTTTATTTCAACGCTTTGCCAGCATGAGAACATAATCTCAGGGGAATGGTGATTTTGAGTGAAACTTGTTCGACAATGTTGTACCTGAATAAACACTGTTTAAAATAACAACCATATAACATTGTAACATTATACGTTGTAGCACTGTGAATGGTATAGTGTTTACACATGAATTGTTTTATTGAAAAGTGTTATTATTCTAAACTCAATATGCTATCATATAGATGGCCGATATAGGGCTAAACGGTATGTTTTATTCCAGCATTCCCTCGAGTGCCATTTAGGACTATTTTTCCTTGCGCACCAACACTATTCCTTTTTGCCGCCAACACATGCGCAACGGGTGATGCAGTTCCACATCGAGTGTGTCACCGTCTGTGGTTCGACAGGGAGGGTATGCGAGTATATGCAGGTTGCAGGTGAGTTCCGAAAAGACTCTCAAATTTAAAATGCAAATGTTTTTAAAGACATTATTCTTCTTCCATTTTCATACTAAAGTGTAATGTGGAAACAAGCATTTAAATAACATGTTGATAGCTGTTTATATCATTTATATTAGATGGCAGGAAGTCTTTGTTTTGAGGGTTGACAGATAAAAAGTGCTCTAGCATCAGAAGAGGCGCTCTAAAGATGAATATTCATTTTTTGTTGTTCCTTCTTTCCAGCTGCTATGAGGAGACAGGATTCAAAGGCCACAGAAAGCGAAATCGAAGCAGCCATTGGTGTCCACCTTAAGCATTCACCTGTGAGGACTGGGATTTGGGTCCTGTTAAATATGATTTTCATACTTTTTTCTTGTTTAAAGATGTTGAACTTTGGGTAACTTTAAAAAATAATATTATGCACATTGAGTATTCATAACTAAACAGAATATTATTGATGGATGTATCTAGCCCAATATTGCTATTCTTTTGATATGAACCAAATTATCTCTAAATTTGGTGTTTAGCATTTGAGCCACATCTTATTTCACAGTATGGGTGGAAATCAGCAGGATTTTCTGAATTACATGACACTTTATCACAGGTGTGTTTATTCTGTTGATAATGATAATAAAATAGTCACAAATTGTATTTGAAAGGATGAAAACAAAGTAAAATAGAGGATTCAAATAGGACATAACGGATTAAACAATAGAATACAATTTACAGTGCAGCTAGAGTTATGAATACATTGTTCCATACTTGCAATACAAACAATACCAGCCACGCAATTGAATGGAATGTCGGGTTGCCAGTCTCACAACATTCCAAATGATGATTACACAAAGTCAGACTGATCCTCCCTGTGTGAAAAATGTCTTTCACAATGACGCCATCATTGTTTTTTGTATCAAGGAAATTTATATTTCTTTTGTCGTGAGCTCACTGACACATGACGCATGACACAAAAACTAATTGCTGTGCATTTCTACTGAGTCTGAATGGTTGCTGCTGTAAAAATGGGATCACAGCCAATACCTGAAGCTTCAACGTATGCGTCATATACATTTATTCCACACCTACATATATAACGTGAAGTGCTTATAAGGTGTAGTATCACCATCGAGGAAAACTAATACAGTACTTACCTGTTCATCATGATGAAGCTGATCCTTTCACTGACTCTCATCTGGGCACTCTCCAGCACAGGTAACTCTAATTATTCTTACAATATAGTTTCTGCAGGTACAATAAAGCCTAATTTACAACATTTTACAACATTTTTCATTTTACCAGAAATCATTTTTTGAAAGGATTAATTCTTACCTTAATATCAGCAGATGACTTATTTGAATTAACCAGGAGGGATTTCATATGCTTAAACATTATAGATAGGATATACAGTAGATAAGATAAGACTGAATTGATCCCGAGAGAGTAAATTCAAATGTTAAAGTACAGCAATACAAGAGGCAGTCTTAAGAGGTAGGACACAGATAAAGAAAATTTAGAATAATAAATACAACGAAATAAGTTAAGTAAGTTAAGTAAATGACAAAATTGAATTCAAAATGTATACATTTTATACATTACAATACTTAGGTAATATGACAAGACTTGGCTGTGCAAGTATGCTACATGTTCAGAAGTAAAAAAGTCTAGTAGTGCATATTAGACACTTAAACCCCTTTTAACCAGTACAGCCTCATGTAATTTAAAATCGAAGGAGGAGTTTCCAGCCTTTACAGATCATCAATACACTTCATATATTTTATTTGACATTTGAGATATGATCATCATATTGACTGTTTTTCTCCCCATTGCAGCTGGAGCACTTCAGTGTCAAACTTGCACAGATACGCAATGTTCAACCACAGTACCACTAACATGTTCCTCAGAGACGATGTGTGTAACAGCTTCCATTCAAGGTAGTAATTTATTTATGTCATCTACTTTTTTGTGAAATATATGTATTGCAAAGTTATGTGTTCTTAATGTCAACAACAAACTGGCGTTTTGATTTTGTAGCCACTTCATCTGGAACTCCAGCACAGCAAATCTTCAAAGCGTGTGCATCGTCCTCCCTGTGTCCAGCCACAGGCTCTCAGACATTTTCATCCAACTTGGGTTTTGCGAGTGCAGTTGCAACTGCTAAGTGCTGCAACACAGATAAC
This sequence comes from Sebastes fasciatus, assembly GCF_043250625.1. Taxonomy (NCBI): domain Eukaryota; kingdom Metazoa; phylum Chordata; class Actinopteri; order Perciformes; family Sebastidae; genus Sebastes; species Sebastes fasciatus. The sequence goes on along the minus strand of NC_133799.1, from coordinate 29,227,921 downwards.
TGCAATGCAGAAACTCTGGCATGTAAGTTCAGATGGATTAGTAGTTTATTTAAGATAGATAAGAAAATAACATTGACATCCTGCCATCTTATGACACGTTAAATTTTCATTTTGTGATGCTTAATTTTAATCTCTTCTTCAAACAAATTATTTTCTTTTCTGTTTCAGTTCCTGCTGTTCAGACAGAAAACAGCCTACAGTGTTTCACTTGTAACCCCACCACCTCTCAATGCACAACTCCATTACAATGTAAGGGAGTGGAGGACAGCTGCTTTCAAGGCAGTGGTAAGTCTTTATCATTCATAGTTTACAAAAAGTATTTTACTACCTTAAGTCTTTCAAACAAATTACTACGATGTAAGATCTGGAATATCAACCAGAGGAGGAAAGTAATGAAGTGCATTTACGGAGCTACAGTTTTCAGTATTACTGTTATGACCTATATTAATTTATATGTCTAATTCACATACATTTCAGAGGTAAATATTGTACAGTTTTCTGCACTTCAAGATGAAGATTTTATGATATGATAATCTTCCAAAAATGTTTTAAACAATAGGTAAAATCGTTAAAAGCTCCAACTCAATCAGTTAGACGTCATATTCCAATAATATAAAGGATACAGTGTATAACAATAGAACACTCTAAAAGGGAAAGTACTTTTACTTCTGACACTTTAAAGGTTCTCTATAAGGGATTCAAAGCATTAATATAGCAGCAAACATTTAATTGCTATATGAAGATATAGTGGAATAATACCTACCTGAGAAGAGAATGGTCGTTCTCCTTCCATGTGTGATGTAATCCGAGCTTGTCAGTGCTTTGTTGACATAGAAAGGAAGGCTACACGTGTCTTTTAGTGCATGATCGTCACAGAAGCGTAGCACCCACCCTCCGGTAACCACTCAGGTAAACACTGTTAGCTCTGCCAGCTAGGTTGACATAGTTTGATATCTTAGCACTGTTAGCACCGTTGGCTGCAAGCTGCCGGCTCAGCGGTCGCCATGTTGAGAGCTCTGCCTAGAATATAGACATGCTAACAATCTGGCCTTAAACTACATTTTTACATTGTGGTATTGCTTATTTTAATGAAGCAAATGATTTGAATATTTCTTCTTGAAATTAGCTGGAAACAATAGGAACTGTAAAATTGTAATACAATAGTAAAACAATGATTTTTCATCTACAGCAACAATTGGGTCCAGCACTTATCAAGCCTTTGGCTGTGCATCTGCCAACCTGTGTAACCTGGGTAGCCTGAATAGCCAGATTAGCCTACTTCTCAACCAAGATGTGACCATCAGTGAACCATCCTGTTGTGGGACCAGTTTGTGTAATACTGCCGCAACTACTACTGCAACCACAAGAAACGCAGAACCAATAACTGCTGCCCCCACAACTGCAGCCCCCACAACAGCAGCCCCCACAACTGCAGCCCCCACAACTGCGGCTCCATCAACTGCGGCTCCCACAACTGCGGCCCCTACAACTGCAGCCCCAACAACTGCAGCCCCTACAACTGCTGCCACCACAACTGCTGCCCCCACAACTGCAGCCCCCACAACTGCTGCACCCACAACTGCTGCCCCCACAACTGCGGCCCCTACAACTGCAGCCCCAACAACTGCAGCTCCCACAACTGCAGCTCCAACAACTGCAGCCTACACAACTGCTGCCCCCATAACTTCAGCTCCCACAACTGCTGCCCCCACAACTGCGGCCCCCACAACTGCAGCTCCAACAACTGCGGCCCCTACAACTGCAGCCCCAACAACTGCAGCTCCAACAACTGCAGCTCCAACAACTGCAGCCTCCACAACTGCTGCCCCCACAACTGCGGCTCCCACAACTGCAGCTCCAACAACTGCGGCTCCAACAACTGCGGCTCCAACAACTGCGGCACCCACAACTGCAGCCCCCACAACTGTAGCCGCTACAACTACTGCCCCCACAACTGCAGCTCCAACAACTGCAGCCCCTACAACTGCTGCCCCCACAACTGTGGCCCCCACAACTGCGGCTCCCAAAACTGCAGCCCCAACAACTGCGGCTCCCACAACTGCGGCCCCTACAACTGCGGCTCCCACAACTGCAGCTCCCACAACTGCGGCTCCAACAACTGCGGCTCCAGCAACTGCTGCCCCCACAACTGCGGCCCCCACAACTGCAGCCCCTACAACTGCGGCCCCAACAACTGCAGCTCCAACAACTGCTGCCCCCACAACTGCGGCCCCTACAACTGCTGCCCCCACAACTGTGGCCCCCACAACTGCGGCTCCCACAACTGCAGCCCCAACAACTGCAGCTCCCACAACTGCAGCTCCAACAAATGCAGCCCCCACAACTGCAGCTCCCACAACTGCAGCTCCAACAATTGCAGCCCCCACAACTTCGGCTCCCACAACTGCAGCCCCAACAACTGCAGCTCCAACAACCGCTGCCCCCACAACTGCGGCACCCACAACTGCAGCCCCCACAACTGTAGCCCCTACAACTACTGCCCCCACAACTGCAGCCTCCACAACTGCAGCTCCAACAACTGCAGCCCCTACAACTGCTGCCCCCACAACTGTGGCCCCCACAACTGCGGCTCCCACAACTGCAGCCCCAACAACTGCGGCTCCCACAACTGCGGCCCCTAAAACTGCAGCTCCCACAACTGCAGCTCCCACAACTGCGGCTCCAACAACTGCGGCTCCAACAACTGCTGCCCCAACAACTGCGGCCCCCACAACTGCAGCCCCTACAACTGCGGCCCCAACAACTGCAGCTCCAACAACTGCTACCCCCACAACTGCGGCCCCCACAACTGCAGCTCCAACAACTGCGGCCCCTACAACTGCTGCCCCCACAACTGTGGCCCCCACAACTGCGGCTCCCACAACTGCAGCCCCAACAACTGCAGCTCCCACAACTGCAGCTCCAACAAATGCAGCCCCCACAACTGCAGCTCCCACAACTGCAGCTCCAACAACTGCAGCCCCCACAACTGCGGCCCCCACAACTGCAGCTCCAACAACTGCGGCCCCTACAACTGCTGCCCCCACAACTGTGGCCCCCACAACTGCAGCCCCAACAACTGCAGCTCCCACAACTGCAGCTCCAACAACTGCAGCCCCCACAACTGCAGCTCCCACAACTGCAGCTCCAACAACTGCAGCCCCCACAACTTCGGCTCCCACAACTGCAGCCCCAACAACTGCAGCTCCAACAACCGCTGCCCCCACAACTGCGGCCCCCACAACTGCAGCCCCCACAACTGTAGCCCCTACAACTGCTGCCCCCACAACTTCAGCCCCCACAACTGCAGCTCCAACAACTGAAGCCCCTACAACTGCTGCACACACAACTGCTGCTCCAACAACTGCAGCCCCCACAACTGCGGCTCCCACAACTGCGGCTCCCACAACTGCAGCTCCCACCACTGCGGCCCTAACAACTGCAGCTCCAACAACTGCTGCCCCCACAACTGCGGCCCCAACAACTGCAGCTCCAACAACTGCTGCCCCCACAACTGCGGCCCCCACAACTGCAGCTCCATCAACTGCGGCCCCCACAACTGCAGCCCCAACAACTGCGGCTCCCACAACTGCAGCTCCAACAACTGCAGCCTACACAACTGCTGCCCCCATAACTTCGGCTCCCACAACTGCTGCCCCCACAACTGCGGCCCCCACAACTGCAGCTCCAACAACTGCGGCCCCCACAACTGCAGCACCCACAACTGCAGCACCCACAACTGTAGCCGCTACAACTACTGCCCCCACAACTGCGGCCCCAACAACTGCAGCTCCAACAACTGCTGCCCCCACAACTGCGGCTCCCACAACTGCAGCCCCAACAACTGCAGCTCCCACAACTGCAGCCCCAACAACTGCAGCCCCCACAACTGCAGCTCCCACAACTGCAGCTCCAACAATTGCAGCCCCCACAACTTCGGCTCCCACAACTGCAGCCCCAACAACTGCATCTCCAACAACCGCTGCCCCCACAACTGCGGCCCCCACAACTGGAGCCCCCACAACTGTAGCCCCTACAACTTCTGCCCCCACAACTACAGCCCCCACAACTGCAGCTCCAACAACTGAAGCCCCTACAACTGCTGCCCACACAACTGCTGCTCCAACAACTGCATCCCCACAACTGCGGCTCCCACAACTGCGGCTCCCACAACTGCAGCTCCCACCACTGCGGCCCTAACAACTGCAGCTCCAACAACTGCTGCCCCCACAACTGCGGCCCCAACAACTGCAGCTCCAACAACTGCTGCCCCCACAACTGCGGCCCCCACAACTGCAGCTCCATCAACTGCGGCCCCTACAACTGCAGCCCCAACAACTGCGGCTCCCACAACTGTAGCTCCAACAACTGCAGCCTCCACAACTGCTGCCCCCACAACTTCGGCTCCCACAACTGCTGCCCCCACAACTGCGGCCCTCACAACTGCAGCTCCAACAACTGCGGCCCCTACAACTGCAGCCCCAACAACTGCAGCTCCAACAACTGCAGCCTCCACAACTGCTGCCCCCACAACTGCGGCTCCCACAACTGCAGCTCCCACAACTGCGGCTCCAACAACTGCGGCTCCAACAACTGCGGTTCCAACAACTGCTGCCCCCACAACTGCGGCCCCCACAACTGCAGCCCCAACAACTGCAGCCCCCACAACTGCGGCTCCAACAACTGCGGCTCCAACAACTGCTGCCCCCACAACTGCGGCTCCCACAACTGCAGCCCCCACAACTGCAGCTCCAACAACTGCTGCCCCTACAACTGCAGCACCAACAACTGCAGCTCCCACAACTGCGGCTCCCACAACTGCAGCCCCCACAACTGCAGCTCCAACAACTGCGGCCCCTACAACTGCAGCCCCAACAACTGCGGCTCCCACAACTGCAGCTCCCACAACTGCGGCTCCAACAACTGCGGCTCCAACAACTGCGGTTCCAACAACTGCGGCCCCCACAACTGCAGCCCCAACAACTGCAGCCCCCACAACTGCGGCTCCAACAACTGCAGCTCCAACAACCGCTGCCCCCACAACTGCGGCTCCCACAACTGCGGCCCCAACAACTGCAGCTCCAACAACTGCTGCCCCCACAACTGTGGCCCCCACAACTGCAGCTCCAACAACTGCTGCCCCCACAACGGCGGCTCCCACAACTGCAGCCCCAACAACTGCAGCTCCCACAACTGCAGCTCCAACAACTGCAGCCCCCACAACTGCAGCTCCCACAACTGCTGCCCCAACAACTGTAGCTCCAACAACTGCGGCCCCTACAACTGCTCCCCCCACAACTGCGGCTTCCACAACTGAGGCTCCGACAACTGCGGCTCTAACAACTGCTGCCCCCACAACTGCAGCCCCCACAACTGCGGCTCCAACAACTGCGGCTCCAATAACTGCTGCCCCCACAACTGCGGCCCCCACAACTGTAGCCCCTACAACTGCTGCTCCCACAACTGCGGATTCCACAACTGCAGCTCCCACCACTGCGGCCCTAACAACTGCAGCTCCAACAACTGCTGCCCCCACAACTGTGGCCCCAACAACTGCAGCTCCAACAACTGCTGCCCCCACAACTGCCGCCTCTACAACTGCTGCCCCCACAACTGCTGCCCCCACAACTGCGGCCCCCACAACTGCTGCCCCAACAACTGCGGCTACCACAACTGCGGCCCCAACAACTGCAGCCCCTACAACTGCTGCCCCCACAATTTCGGCCTCCACAACTGCGGCTCCCACAACTGCGGCCCCGACAACTGCGGCTCCCACAACTGCGGCCCCTACAACTGCTGCCCCCACAACTGCGGCCCCAACAACTGCAGCTCCAACAACTGCTGCCCCCACAACTGCCGCCTCTACAACTGCTGCCCCCACAACTGCTGCCCCCACAACTGCGGCCCCCACAACTGCTGCCCCAACAACTGCGGCTACCACAACTGCGGCCCCAACAACTGCAGCCCCTACAACTGCTGCCCCCACAATTTCGGCCTCCACAACTGCGGCTCCCACAACTGCGGCCCCGACAACTGCGGCTCCCACAACTGCGGCCCCTACAACTGCGGCCCCCACAACTGCAGCTGCAACAACTGCAGCTCCAACAACTGCAGCTCCAACAACTGCTGCCCCCACAACTGCGGCCCCCACAACTGCAGCTCCCACAACTGCGGCTCCCACAACTGCAGCTCCCACCACTGCGGCCCTAACAACTGCAGCTCCAACAACTGCTGCCCCCACAACTGCGGCTCCCACAACTGCAGCCTCTACAACTGCTGCCCCAACAACTGCTGCCCCCACAACTGCGGCCCCCACAACTGCTGCCCCAACAACTGCGACTACCACAACTGCGGCCCCAACAACTGCAGCTCCAACAACTGCGACTACCACAACTGCGGCCCCAACAACTGCAGCTCCAACAACTGCTGCCCCCACAACTGCGGCCCCCACAACTGCAGCCCCCACAACTGCGGCTCCAACAACTGCGACTCCAATAACTGCTGCCCCCACAACTGCGGCCCCCACAACTGTAGCCCCTACAACTGCTGCTCCCACAACTGCGGCTCCCACAACTGCAGCTCCCACCACTGCGGCCCTAACAACTGCAGCTCCAACAACTGCTGCCCCCACAACTGCCGCCTCTACAACTGCTGCCCCAACAACTGCTGCCCCCACAACTGCGGCCCCCACAACTGCTGCCCCAACAACTGCGGCTACCACAACTGCGGCCCCAACAACTGCAGCCCCTACAACTGCTGCCCCCACAATTTCGGCCTCCACAACTGCGGCTCCCACAACTGCGGCCCCGACAACTGCGGCTCCCACAACTGCGGCCCCTACAACTGCGGCTCCCACAACTGCAGCCCCTACAACTGCTGCCCCCACAACTGCAGCTGCAACAACTGCAGCTCCAACAACTGCAGCCCCAACAACTGCTGCCCCCACAACTGCGGCCCCCACAACTGCAGCTCCCACAACTGCGGCTCCCACAACTGCAGCTCCCACCACTGCGGCCCTAACAACTGCAGCTCCAACAACTGCTGCCCCCACAACTGCGGCCCCAACAACTGCAGCTTCAACAACTGCTGCCCCCACAACTGCGGCCCCCACAACTGTAGCTCCAACAACTGCGGCCCCTACAACTGCTGCCCCCACAACTGCTGCCCCCACAACTGCGGCCCCCACAACTACTGCCCCAACAACTGCGGCTACCACAACTGCGGCCCCAACAACTACAGCTCCAACAACTGCTGCCCCCACAACTGCGGCTCCCACAACTGCGGCCCCAACAACTGCAGCCCCTACAACTGCAGCCCCTACAACTGCGGCCCCCACAACTGCGGCTCCCACAACTGCGGCCCCAACAACTGCAGCCCCTACAACTGCTGCCCCCACAACTGCGGCCTCCACAACTGCGGTTCCCACAACTGCAGACCCAACAACTGCGGCTCCCACAACTGCTGCCCCCACAACTGCGGCCCCCACAACTGCAGCTCCCACAACTGCGGCTCCCACAACTGCAGCTCCCACCACTGCGGCCCTAACAACTGCAGCTCCAACAACTGCTGCCCCCACAACTGCGGCCCCAACAACTGCAGCTTCAACAACTGCTGCCCCCACAACTGCGGCCCCCACAACTGCAGCACCCACAACTGAGGCTCCGACAACTGCGGCTCCAACAACTGCTGCCGCCACAACTGCAGCCCTCACAACTGCGGCTCCAACAACTGCTGCCCCCACAACTGCGGCTCCCACAACTGCAGCCTCTACAACTGCTGCCCCAACAACTGCTGCCCCCACAACTGCGGCCCCAACAACTGCAGCTCCAACAACTGCTGTCCCCACAACTGCGGCCCCCACAACTGCGGCTCCCACAACTGCGGCCCCAACAACTGCAGCCCCTACAACTGCTGCCCCCACAACTGCGGCCTCCACAACTGCTGCCCCCACAACTGCAGCTGCCACAACTGCAGCTCCAACAACTGCAGCCCCTACAACTGCGGCTCCCACAACTGCGGCCCCAACAACCGCAGCCCCTACAACTGCTGCCCCCACAACTGCGGCCTCCACAACTGCGGCTCCCACAACTGCAGCCCCAACAACTGCGGCTCCCACAACTGCTGCCCCAACAACTGCGGCCCCCACAACTGCAGCTCCCACAACTGCGGCTCCCACAACTGCAGCTCCCACCACTGCGGCCCTAACAACTGCAGCTCCAACAACTGCTGCCCCCACAACTGCGGCCCAAACAACTGCAGCTTCAACAACTGCTGCCCCCACAACTGCGGCCCCAACAACTGCAGCTCCAACAACTGCAGCCCCTACAACTGCGGCCCCCACAACTGCTGCCCCCACAACTGCAGCTCCAACATCTGCTGCCCCCACAACTGCGGCGCCCACAACTGCAGCCCCCACAACTGCTGCCCCCACAACTGCGGCTCCCACAACTGTGGCCCCAACAACTGCAGCTCCAACAACTGCTGCCCCCACAACTGCCACCTCCACAACTGCAGCCTCTACAACTGCTGCCCCAACAACTGCTACCCCCACAACTGCGGCTACCACAACTGCGGCCCCAACAACTGCAGCTCCAACAACTGCTGCCCCCACAACTGCGGCCCCCACAACTGCGGCTCCCACAACTGCGGCCCCAACAACTGCAGCCCCTACAACCGCTGCCCCCACAACTGCGGCCTCCACAACTGCTGCCCCCACAACTGCGGACCCCACAACTGTGGCTCCCACAACTGCGGCCCCAACAACTGCAGCCCCTACAACTGCTGCCCCCACAACTGCGGCCTACACAACTGCGGCTCCCACAACTGCAGCCCCAACAACTGCGGCTCCCACAACTGCTGCCCCCACAACTGCGGCCCCCACAACTGCAGCTCCCACAACTGCGACTCCCACAACTGCAGCTCCCACCACTGCGGCCCTAACAACTGCAGCTCCAACAACTGCTACCCCCACAACTGCGGCCCCAACAACTGCAGCTTCAACAACTGCTGCCCCCACAACTGCGGCCCCCACAACTGTAGCTCCAACAACTGCGGCCCCTACAACTGCAGCCCCCACCACTGCAGCACCCACAACTGAGGCTCCGACAACTGCGGCTCCAACAACTGCTGCCCCCACAACTGCAGCCCCCACAACTGCGGCTCCAACAACTGCGGCTCCCACAACTGCGGCCCCCACAACTGCGGCTCCCACAACTGCGGCCCCTACAACTGCGGCTCCCACAACTGCGGCCCCCACAACTGCAGCTCCTACAACTGCAGCCCCTACAACTGCTGCCCCCACAACTGCAGCTGCCACAACTGCAGCTCCAACAACTGCAGCCCCTACAACTGCTTCCCCCACAACTACAGCTGCCACAACTGCAGCTCCAACAACTGCAGCCCTTACAACTGCTGCCCCCACAACTATGGCCCCCACAACTGCAGCTCCCACAACTGCAGCCCCAACAACTGCGGCTCCCACAACTGCGGCCCCTACAACTGCGGCTCCCACAACTGCGGCCCCTACAACTGCCGCTCCCACAACTGCAGTTCCCACAACTGCGGCTCCCACAACTGCAGCCCCAACAACTGCGGCTCCCACCACTGCAGCCCCCACAACTGCAGCACCGACAACTATGGCCCCCACAACTGCGGCTCCCACAACTGCAGCCCCAACAACTGCGGCTCCCACCACTGTAGCCCCCCCAACTGCAGCACCCACAACTGCCGTGACTACAACTGCAGTTCCCACAACTGCGGCCCTAACAACTACAGCTCCCACAACTGTAGCCCCAACAACTGCAGCTCCGACAACTGCAGCTCCCACAACTGAGACCCCAACGACTTCTGCCCTGACCACAGCAACTACTGCCAGTGATGCCTGCTGTATCAGACTGGGTATGATCCATCTGCTGCTTGGACTCCTTATATTTACCTTCGTTTAGAAGAAGTTGGCTGGGACAGAGCACTTATGAAGCAACCAGAAGGACTACGGAAACAGGGTTATTATCGAAAACTAAATCTGAAAGTAAAATTTATATAAGCAATGAAAACTATAGTTGTAAAATTGTAACAGAGCACATCTATGATAGAGGAGCACAAAGCGCAATTAATTCCCAATCATCCCACATCCCCACTAGCCCCACCTACAAGCCAGAATTCCATATATTAAAGGGAAACTCGGCTTTTATAATTAGAGAAGAGTGTAAGGAAAAATTAATTAATATAAGTAAAGAAATAAAGAAATAAAGAAAGAAAGGGGGTTTAGAAATTGATAAACCTATACAGATTGTATTACTGACAGAAATCAATAGAAAGACATAAGACAAAAAGTTAATTGTTTGAGTTACAAATGAGTAGCGGTTCTTTTCAAGGTTTAGACAGGAAATGATGTTCCACAGCCACTGAGCGTGGGTGGTGGGCAACATCTCTCCATCTTCATAATATTGCACGCCTGGCCAAAAGAGATGCAAAGTAATAATAAATTACTAATAATTTTCTAATTTGTAATAACCTGCCTAGGGATTACAGACAAAAAATGCTCTTTAGCTAATTCTGGCACATTTACATTGATGTAGAAACTATCTCTCCAGTAATTTCCAGGCTATAACACGTCCAAAACACGTAGATATGGGAAGCCTCTCCTCTACTTAATTTGTCACAGCTTGAATTCACATCTGGGTACATATGAGATAGTTTGGCTTTGGACACATGGGCCCTGTGCACAACCTTAAACTGTAGCATACAGTGACAAGTACGTTGTCCGACAGTGAGTGGCTTAAATCCTGCTCCCAGGCAGTTTTAATTTTGTTGAGAGGGGATTGTACCTGCCAGTATGTCATAGATAGCGGATATTGAACGTTTGCTTGATGGGTGTAGACTAAGAAATGCAAAGCTGTGCTCAGATCAGGTGTTTTTCAGGGAAACGTTGTATCTGAGAGTGGAGAAAGTGTCTGGTTTGCAGGTACCTGAAAAAAATGGGTAATTGGTAGGTTCAGAAAGTTGTTGTATGTAGGATGATATAACTGAGTCTATTGACTTAAAAATGGATTTAGGAATGAAGAATGGTATAGATTGAAAAAATATATAAAAATGTAGGGATAATATTTATATTTTGACAGTTAGTCTGGCCCACCAGGGATGTAGATAGGGGTGACCACTGCGTTAGGCACCTTTTCACAATAATATAACCATTTATTTAATTTAACAATTAATTTGTCTGTTGTCACATATTACTAATTCATATTTATTCAGCTTTTTCACAATAATCTATTTATTTAATTTAACAATAAATGTGTCTGTTGTCACATATTGCTAATTCATATTAATTCATTCTATCTATAATTATAATTTATATAAAGTGTGAAGTCACGTTAATAAAAAAAAGATAAACAGTTTTACAGTTGTTTTTTGTTTGTTTTGTTTTTACAATTGGCTATACTCAGTGGTGTAGCACAAACGTCTCTGCCAACATTTTTCATTGCAATAAAATTAATGTCACCTCTTGGTTTGTGTAGCACGCTGTATATTCCAAAACTGAGTCAGAAATGATAAAGGATTGTTCTATAGGGTTGTTGAGGAATCGCTCATTCACATTAATTCATTTCATCTATGATTATGATTTATATCAATATTTTCAATATTTATGTACGTTTTTTTAATCTTTTATTATATAAATAGATGTTGCAGTAGTTTAATGTAACACGATGAGAGCTACTGTACTGTATATATTATAACCTGTCTAAAAAAGCTTTTTCTGATATATACAATGACAACAGTTTGTGGCTTATCTGTGGGTTTTTTACCCAAAAGCCAAGAATGATGAACCAATGAAAAGTGTAAAGTCACTTTAAATCAGTAAAAAGTAACAGTGTTATAGTTTGTTTTTACAATTCGTTACATGCAGTGGCATAGCACAAAAGTCTGGTAAATATTTAGCCTCAGTGGGCCCCCTTCCCCTTTTAATACATCCTTTTTCACACATTTACACATTTCTGAATCAAAAAGTAAACACATGCCCCTATAGTGGTTATTAAGGCAATCAGTAATTAAGCATTTATTTATATTGTATTTATGAAAGTCTGCACGATATGGGGGGATAGGAGATATTATACATCCAAATTTAGGCAATGTATTTTAATAGGGCTACAACTAATGATTATTTTTCTCAATTATTTTCTTGATTAATCAATTAATTACTTTGTGTAACATGTCAGAAAATAATGAAAATTGTCCATTACAGTCCAGTCCATTACAATTTCCCAGAGGCCATGGGGACAGAGCTTGTTTTGTCAACCAGCAGTCCGAAACCCAAATACTGTATATTCAGTTTATTATTATTGAAGACAAGCAACCAATCTTCACACAAGAGAAACTGGAACCAGTAAATATTTGTTGTTTTTGCTGGAAAAATAACTAAAACAATACATTTTCAAAAATTGTTGCTGATTAATTTTGAGTCTATCGAGCAATAATTTCAGCTTAATATTTGGACACATAAAAGACAGATCTAGATCATCGACTCACAGGAGGGCTGCAACATGATTGATTGATTGATTGATTGATTGATTGATTGATTGATTGATTGATTGATTGATTATCTTGCCAGTTTTCTTGATTCGTTAATTGATGCATCATTTGGTCTATTTTTATAATTACAAATACATTTTAAAGTCCAAGGCGTTGTTTTGTTGTGTTGAATGTCTTGTTTTGTCGGAACAAGCAGTCTATAGGGTGATTTAAAACTGAGAAAACTAGCAAATCCCTTCTATTAAAAAGCTGGAACCAGAAAATGTTGGTAATTTTTGCTTTAAAAAATCACTTTAACAATTAGAGATATATTTGTCAAGGACAAATGTCACCTTCACAGACACATACTGTATGTATTCCAGTATGTAATAGAATATAATAGAAATAGCTGTCCTAATCAGGCCAGAGAATACATGTCCAAAACCTAACCCAAAGTAGTCTCTCTCTCTCTCTTTCATGCTGATGTGAATGATGTGCTTCAGTTTTGCTTCTTGTATGTTTGTGAAGCCTGTCCTCTTTCCAGGTTGCATGGTGGAAAGGAGGTTGTGTGGCTACGGCTCTAGCTGTTTGAATACATTGTTTTTCATTTATGTTTACATTCTATCATGTGACAAAATGATACACAGAATTTCTATATATCATTTTTGTCACATGGATTGTCTATATTGTAATATCTTTATGTTGGTCTATTGTGTACGCACATCTATTGCACGTCTGTCCGTCCTGGGAGAGGGATCCCTCCTCAGTTGCTCTTCCATTTTAAGTTTTTCCTCCACTATGAGGGTTGAAAGGACATAGGGTGTCGTATGGTATACAGATGGTAAAGGCAAATTTGTGATTTGTGATTTTGGCTTGAAATAATGAAACACAGCCTCCATTGTTCTTCCTTTGCTAATACACTATGAGGTGTCCCGACAAAGAAAATAGAGGAGTTGGTAACGAACAAAGCAAAAACAACATCACGCACATAGGTGCGTGTAAGACACAACCTACTTGATGAATAACATAAGATATGTTTGATTTTCAATGACTTATTATTGAGGTAAAAATAGAGACAGCAGGTGTGGCAATGTCAGCATGCTGAGAAGATCAACAACACAGCACTGCCAATAAAAACTATAAGAGTGCACTCAGTAGAGTGCAGCTGTGTCTTCAACGACCATTGCTGCAATGTTTGATTGAATGAATACCTCAATTGTCCCCCTGTTAGCTCAGTTAGCCAAACGCACCGCAGGACTCTGCTGCCCAGTAGGGCTGGGCGATATGTTAAAATTCCCCTACCCATAACCTACTTGATAAATGATAAAATGTAGTTTGATTTTCAATGGCCTATTATTGAAGTAAAAATAGAAAGAGGCAGTGACGTCAATTCAACAACAGCAGGTGTGGCGGTGTCACCAGAGAAGATAAATAACACAGCACTGCCAACAAAAATAATCTTTACTGATCCCGCCTCTCCTCCACCCTCATGCTCAGCACCGGCTCCCACAAGGCTGTGTGCAGTGAGTCCATAACTCTATACTCTATACACCTATGACTGCACCAACCTGTTGGTGGGGTAGCAACAGGCCAGCCATTAGGAATTATGGATGGTGGGGACAGACTTTCCAAATTGGGCCCCACCTCCACACCCACTCCTGGTTGTGTAGTTTCACATGACAAAAGTATCTTCACTCCAGCTTTAAAATTGAGCCTACTACAGTTTTTTTTTTTTTCATTTGCTAGTCTGCCTAGCTCCTCACCTTTTCTGTTCAGCTTCACCTGTCATACCTGGTGCTTCTTCACACTTCCCAGCCATTGAGAAACAGTAGCCAGCTAGGGGGATCCGGGGGCATGACCCCATGGAGGAAAAAAATAAAAAATAAAAAATAAATTTGGCGACCTCTGGCACATTCTAATGCCACTATGCCATCATATACAATGATTTTAATTATTGCATATTTCAATGAGTTGGCCTGTCTGAATGTAAACAAACTTGTAAAGGAGAATTAGGCTTGTAAACTGCTATTAATATTTAAAACCAGCCTATTCCTGACTGATCAGAACTTTTGTAATCAAGAATCATAGACCTTATTTATTATGTTTATTGACACCTTCACTGTAAGGTTTATCAATACATGCCACAATGATGGTTAATGTATTGTTTTACTAGAAACATAAATGCACTCTTATTCAATGGAAATAAAAGAGGTTATTTTAAGGGGGAACATGATTTTAATCCAAGGTCTATTCTAGCCTATGTATTGATTTAAAATTATTTATAAAATAAAGCTATAGCAAAAAGAACTCTGAAATAACAAAACATGTGAATCACTTGACTCAAATAATGTGAATGTAGTTAATCAACTCAACTTCTAGTTCTTCTAGAACTTCTAGTCATCTTCGTCTTCATTTTCATTTTCATTTTCACTATCATCATAGTTTTGCATATACAGACGGAAGTTACATTACATCATATTTTATTTTTATGATTTGGGCCATCTGAGTCCGTGTACGAGTCCGACTATCTGGAGATAATGTGGCATAATCAGTCATGTGTAGGTTATAAAACAGAACCATTTCTTGGATGTAATGCAAGTGAAGAGAGTTCGTCATGTTTCATATGTGTTTATAAGAAGAAAGAGTTCAATGTGGTTATAATTTAGGGTACAGTGTTATTTATTGCCAGTGTCATTATTAGGGTGTTGTGCCAGTAGATCGCCAGTAGGTGGCAGTGTCGCTACAGAAGCCGTGTATGTGAAGGGAGCGTCACAGGGAAGTCTCACGTGAATACGTGAGATAATGAGAATCTCTGTGTACAAGATAGAAGCAGAATACACTGTGTAGCGATTGTCAACCTAAAGCATTATTTTACATTTTGCAGGACATCTTAAATAAATGTGTAGCACCAGACTGAGCCTGTGGGACATCATTCTGTGCACCGCTACAATAACGTCATACGTACTCTGGAGATAACGTCAACAGCGTTGGGGTACCAGATGACAAGTTGAAAGGTGTTTTAATGATAATAATGCATTTATTTATCATGTAAATATATTTAACTTGACTCTAAATTTCCTGTAGATGTGAATGCGAGCGTGAATGTCTCTATGTGGCGACTTGTCCAGGGTGTAACCCCGCCTTCGCCCAATGTCAGCTCCAGCCCCCCTGAGATCCTGAATAGGATAAGTGGGGGCACATCCATTCCAGATAATGGATGGATGGATGGATGTCAGCGATATAGGTCAGTAAGTAAATTGTTGTACTTGATCCCATTTAAGGGTCAACCATGAACCTTTGCATGGGCCCCCCCTGGGCCTTGGGCCGGGGGTCACCTGTACCCTTTGACCCCCCCTGACGGCGGGACTGCCCACCAACACCGTCATCAAATTCGCAGCTAGTGTTCAGAAGGCAGCAGACCAGTTCTTAGTGTGGGCAAATGAAAAGCTGCAGAGCCACACTGACTGTGAGGCTGAGGTTCAGGGTGGCCTGCCAGAAAAAAAAGAGTGAGAAAGAAGAAAGCTATGGCAGGTGAACTGGCATTGGATGAGAGCCCATCAGACCCTGTCTCAGAGTATGAGGTAAAAGTCCACAACATGATTCTGGATAGAGTGTCAGAAGGCATCAGGTCTTGGTTTGAATCAAATGAAACAGTCTGCACAGATTTCGCATACCTGGATCTAAGGCCGACATAAGGGAGAGGGGCATCCAGAAAACAGCCTTGGAAAGACTGTAAAATTGTATTTTATCAAGTTTGTTGACAGAGCCAAAGCTCAGACACTTGAAGCTGAATTAAGAGGCCTGGGAGAACACTGGCAAACACTGAAGAGGCCACCGTTACAAAAATATGATCTCAGAGATGAGCAACCTGATGAAGATGGAGAACCACATGATGAGGAACCAGGGATCAAAACATGTGTTGCCTGCAAAAACTGCTCAATCTGTTGTTTTCACATACTAAACCAATACAACTTGACGGATGCATACCGTGGCCTTGGTCTGGCATACAAATTACACCTCACTCTGTCAGTCACTCAAGTAGCCTATGAGAGGATCTTTTCGACACTGT
This sequence comes from Sebastes fasciatus, assembly GCF_043250625.1. NCBI lineage: Eukaryota > Metazoa > Chordata > Actinopteri > Perciformes > Sebastidae > Sebastes > Sebastes fasciatus. The sequence goes on along the minus strand of NC_133799.1, from coordinate 29,211,345 downwards.
AGTTCATCAAGAATAGACTGCAAAGCACCATGTCTCAGGACCATCCGGATGCCTTTATGTTGATGACAACTGAGTGGAAAATCTTGATGGACCTGGACAGTGATGTTGTGACAGACCAGATAGAGAAGCGAAGTCCCTCCCCTTCCGGTAGACCCCATAAGACCTTATTTCTGAAAAAATATTGTAGTCAACGGCGAGAGACAAATAACTTTTTGATCCCGTTTGAATTGCGGCATGAATTACACATATTATGTTATGTCAGTTTAAAAAGTAATTTTGTCAAGAAAAGTCAAGAAAGTCACAGTTTGTCGTACTATCATTTAGTTTTGTGTGAAACCGCTCAGTAAATTACATCTCTCGTCTCGTACTATGTACATAACCAACACTAGCTAGCTAGTTAACTTAGCTATGACCACGCACAAATGTCACATCTTAAATTATGTCTTTTTATCAGCTGGGAAGCGAAAGAATGAGTGACACCCGTTGCTCGTGTTAGTACGTCCCAGTACGAAACACACAGGCATGGTAGCTTCAGAGAGAGAGACGTCGCTTAGGCATCTTTTGGGTGTGTAGTCTTTCTAATTACATATTTTCACCATCTTAAACTTCAACAGTTTTACAACAAACTGCGACTTTCTTGACTTACAAAATGATCTTTTAAACTGACACACATCACATGTGTGATTCATGGTGCAATTCAAACAGGTTCAAAAAAATATTTGTCTCTCACTGTAGACACTATTTTTTCCAAAATAAGGTCCCATGGTGGTCCAGCGGAAGGGGTGGGATTTCGCCTCTATAGCAGAGAGTGCATTGCTGCTCCGCCTCCTGACAACTTAAGGTATGTTTTCTTCAGTCCTTTGCAATAGAAAGTCATGCCACTGTTTCATGTTGTGGCATGAAACAGTGGCACACTCCAAATGCTAACATTTGTTATTTCTGAATTTGACACGTGTGTGTGCGTGTGTGTGTGTGTGTGTGTGTGTGTGTGTGTGTTTGTAACCAGAGCAACCAAAGGGACAGCAAGATCAATCATCCATAATGACTAACCAACCAGTTACTTGAGCCACATGCCAGGGAGATCTGGGTGCAGTTGTATTAATATACAGTAATTTTTTTTTTCTGGCCCGTTGTGTTCTCACCATTCATGGTAGGATTTCAGACATATACCCAAACATTCTACACTGTACCCTTCTGAAAGAAAATCAAACAAAACCATTGTGGATATACAATAGTGTGCTTTGTGTGATATAGTTTGAATATAGTATTTTTCATGTAAATTTATTTCACTGTAAATATAGTGTGCTTTGTGTGAATACAGTGTGAATATAGTGTGGTCCTGTGGACAGTGTCACAGTCCCTCCTCCGTGACACCTGCCTGCTGGCGTGAGTGTGTTTTTATTATTTTCCTCCCTTTTAGTATGATAGTATGATGTGCTTGTTTCTCTCCCCCCTTTTGTCCTCTCTCTCTTTCTCACTGCTCACCTGGACATAATCTGCAATCAGCACACCTGCCAGTCTCCTGCAATCAGCACACCTGCCCACAAATCAAGCCAGCTCCTCTTCACTTCATAAACTCTGCTCAAACAAAAGAGTATAGAAGCAAAGAAGTGAAACTCTGGTGCTTTTTTGACAGTGGCCGCTAAATGACGCTGCGGTAGCGCTGCCGCCATTGTGGACCAAAAACGCCAATGAGTCCATAGCCATGAATGTATAAAGAGTCATCTGTAAATCAGAGGATAATTGTTTTCAAGGTAAATCAACTTCCCAGTACGAACACTTAAATAGCCCTCATTTAAATCATTATGTCTTAAAAGTTGTAAAATTCACTAATAGCTGAAGCCGTAATAATGGATATATTGACTGTAATTCATCATCTAATAATACACCCATGGGCTGTATGCTGTAAGCCTGTACTGTGGTGGATGTATTAATGTCACTGTTCCCAAACAACCGGCTATCGGCTAGTAGTGCTAGTAGCATGACATAAACAGAATTTAGTAGTTGTAGGCTATTTACTAACACGCAGGGCAAACGCATAGGGCACAACCTCTCATACATCTATGGTCTGTGGTCTATTGGACATTGATTTTGGAGGTCCTTGACATGAAAAAGTTTGAGATTGCACTCAAAATCTGTGCTGGATTCTTCTAACTTCCATTTATGTCCATCACTCACTTTATGCTCCTTTGGGAAGCGGCCGGGCAAAAAATATAATGAATAAATTAATAAGTAGTTATAATAGTATGCACATTTATAATATTTTCATTGTTCAACACAGACCATTTCGGTAGATACATTAAAATTATGACAATAGAATAGAAATAATTACAAAAATACTTTTGTACGGCACTTTGTAGGAGGACGTTTTACTGGCGTCTGGTAGTCGCTTTCAGTCCAAAATGGCGGAAGCGTAGCTCTGCTGCTGGGAGCCGACGTTGCAATGGAACAACAAATTGACTTTCACTCCTTAGTAATATACGTTCTTTGACCAGCATGCACAACACCTAGCTGGTTTACTTCATAAACCCTGCTCCAACGCCAACAGCCAGTCTCCGCCGGATCACTGTGCCATGCTTCCAGCTCCTGCTAGTGATCTTGCCTGTTTGTTTCCTGTTAATCTGTCTGCATCTTTGTCTGCCTGCTCGCCTCAACTAACTTCTGCACTCCACCCTCACAGGAAGAACCAACCTGCCGCTTCACTTTATCCCGCCCGCCAGTCATCTCTCTTCCTGCCCACCTGCCAGCTCACATCCCCGGAACTCCCCTTTCCTGTACATCCGCCAACGCCAGCCTGCAATATCAAAACTCCTGTAATAAAATACTTACCTTTTCACCTAACCTGTTGTCCAGCATCTGCATTCGGGTCCAGCCACAGAAACCTTGACCGTTAGAATCTGCTGGTTCTAATCCAGTTCTGTGTTTTAACACTGCTGACTGTTTTGCAATATTTAAAAGAATTCTGATGACACAATCAGGCTATTAAACCCAATTCGGTGTTGTTGTTGTTGTTTTTTTTTAATTAATGATTTGTTGATTTACAAACATGTTGTGTCAGTTTGAATTTGGTGTATCAAATTGGGGCAGCAAATTCCTGGGCTGCTTTTTGTTGCCAGTCACTCAATCATAGATATGCTCGGAATTTCAAATTTAGCACTTAACAGTTAAGGATTATCAAAATAATGTTGATTCATGTCAAGTACAAATGGATTTGGAGGATGTCACCTACACGGACACATATCTAGCTGATGTAATAGTGGGATAGTAGAATATAATAGAAATAACTGTCCTAATCAAGACAGTGAATACATGTCCAAACCCAAAGTTCTCTCTCTCTCTCTCTCTCTCTCTCTCTCTCTCTCTCTCTCTCTCTCTCTCTCTCTCTCTCTTTTTTTTTTTAACTCAGTCTTCTCTGTCTCTCTCTCCTGGCTGTTGCCTCATCCCAGCCCGTTCTCATTCCCAGGGTGTTACCACTGCACAAGGCACCCTTTAGCACTGGTATGAAACGCACCGGGCGTTCCATTAACTACAATGTAAACCCATCTGCGGCAACAGTAAACGTTCCGCGAGAACGTGTGCTGGGAGTGTGGTGACGTAGTTTTAAGAGCGAAAAGACACACACCGAACGGGCGGGAGGGGAGGTGGAGGTGGAGGTGGAGGTGGAGGTGGACGGGTCCAGAAAACACAAGGCTTTCATCCAGGAGACCGCTGTTCGTGTCCTGTGCGTCACATTACAATCAGCTGTTCATGTCCCGTTTTCACGACGTTCAGTGTTATTTTCATTGTACAAATGTAGTAGTTTTAACCCCAACCATGTAATTCTTTCATAAACCTAACTATAGTGGGGTTTTTTTTGCCTAATCCTAAAGTAATGCCAATAAGGGTAACTATTGTGGTTTTGATGCCGAAAAAGTGACGCCAAGGGGTGGTATGTGACGAGTTGGGATGAGAACATGTTGCAGTGAGCTCATCCCATCCATATTCTGGATCCTACCTCTCTCACTCTGTGTGTTAGTTTCATTCTCCTATCTGTGTGAATGATGTGCTTCTGTTTTGCTTCTTGTATGTTCGTATAGCCAGCAGGGGGTATTCCTCTGGTTGCAAAAAGAAGTCTGATTGTATAGAAGTCTATGAGAATATGACTCTACTTCTGACTTGATTTATTACCTACGTAAACATTGTAAACATGAGTTTATGGTCTCAATCGCTAGTTTCAAGTCTTCTTCAATACAGCATGATGTTCATTTAGTAAATTATGGTCCCATTTAGAGTCAAATAGACCATAAATTAGTGTATGCTTTAGGGCGTGGCTACCTTGTGACAGGTTGCTACCACGGCGTTGTCCAGTCTGGGAGTTGTCCGTGTTTTCGTCTTACAACTTTAACCCTTTCAGTGTGTTTTCAGTTTATAAAAGTTAATTACAACCTTTTTGTCACCAAAAATTTCGTATTCAGCGTTTGGTTATACTTAGCTCCACCCTCTTGTCTCACTTCTGGTTGCAAAAACCAAAGAGATGGCAACGGCAGAAAACCAAGATTGCGATGGCCAAAATGCCGAACTCGAGGCTTCAAAACGGCATTCCACAAACCAATGGGAGAGAGAATAGGGGTACACCTTATGTCAAACTCATTTTGACAGGTTGGAATGTCAGGAATGTCCGGAACGAATTGGCTTCCGGAGCCCCCCTCATACCGGAAACCACGCCCACACCTGGAATGTCAGGAATGTCTGGAACGTCCGGTACCCCCCGTCATACCGGAAACCACGCCCACCCCCCTTTTTCTTCCCACGCTTCGTCATGGTAGGCGTATTTCCCCCCCCTCCTCCGTGGGATTTTTTTTTAAATCCTACGGGGGCGGGGTGAAAAATGAGAGGAGGAGTGTGCAATTTTTTGAGAAACCAATGAGAGAGGAGGGTGGGGTTTTTTAAAGATAGAATAAAGTGGATTTTTTTCATTCTTTCCTTCTACCTTGTACTCACCATTGATCCTCAAGCGTTGATTACGATTGAAATGGAGAACTGTAAGCCTTTGGAAGAAGAAGAAGAGGCTTCGTCTTCCTCTAACAGAAAACCTTCTGATGGCTGGTCATCATTGCTCACTCAGACGCCTGTAACAGTTTATCAAGATGTTACTGAGGTACCAGGAGCTCCAAAGAGATGTATGATGTATCTGTGCCGTACTCAGATGCCTCCTCCTTCAGGATCTCTGCATGAAGAATGGTCTCTATATCCCTGGATGTCTGGATCCTGGGGTTATGTGTTCAAGTATGAGTTGGGTGAGCTGTGGATGTACCAGCTGGGTGAGGGGGAAATTCTGGGTCCTTCAACCATCGTGACGGTGTTGAGCATCGAGGATTGGGCTGTGATGAAACTGATGATAAGGATGGCTGTTGCTATGACTAAGAGCCCTGTGGAAGAAGAGAACAAAGAGGAATCATCTGAAGAAGAGAGCGAGGCTGTTGATTTGACTACGTCAGATTCAGGTTGCTGTTTGGAGGAGGATGAGGAGGAGGAGGAGGAGGAGGAGGAGGAGGAGGATGAGGAGGATGAGAATAAGGAGAATAAGGAGAATAAGGAGAAAAAGGAGAAAAAGGAGAACGGAAAGAGAGTGCATAGTCCTATTCGTCCTCCTCTTGGGGAGAAACGTCAGAGATTGGGTATTCGGTCTGAGGACCTGGAGTTGGCTAAGATGAAAATCATTTTGGGAACAATATGGCCATCCAAAAGCACAGGCTCAGGCAAATGGATGACTCAAGCCAGTCTGCGTTCACACAGTTCACAGGCATTCCCGGAACAGGAGAAATCTGTCAGCATCTTTGTGATGGAGAGATTTAATCCTGACTGTGGGTTATTCCGCAACGTTCTAGTGATACCAGCGAAGGAATGGCTCCGTAGGATGTTGGAGATGAGGGAGAGGATTTCTACCCTTTTCCAGAGTTGTCGCAACTGGAGAGAGGCGATGGTGGTAAGAAAAACTCTAAAATTTTGAGTTTCGGGGAAAAACAAAAAAAACAATTACCACGCCTCCTTGTACCTCCCACTTCTAAACCACAATTCCCATGCCTCCTTAACCACGCCTCTTTGAACCTCCCACTTCTAAACCACACCCCCCTTCTGGTATTATAAAGAACGCTGTCATTCCCGTTGCACTTTTTGGATATGACCTACACACGACCAAAGCGCACCCTCTGTCCTCGTAAGCTCTTCTCTTCTTCTTCTTCCGACTTCATCTACCTCGGCTCCATGGATTTAACAGAAGTTTGTCAGCAAAGTATGGACGTTGTCTCGGAGGACGAGCAGACGGTGCCCGAAGTACAGAGCCAGGCCTTGGAGGACGAGCAACCGTTGTCCCAGGTAGCGGAGGACGAGCAACCGTTGTCCCAGGTAGAGGAGGACGAGCAATCATTGTCCCTGGTAGCGGATAAGGACCTGGAGGACGAGCAAACGTTACCCGAGACACCTCCTTGTTCGGAGGAGGATGATGATGAGAATAAGGAGAATAATGTGGACGGGGTTGACGGATGGATGGATGGATGTATCGTGGACTGCATCAAATCTGCTGTTTATCATCTGCTCAACCTGACTATCCGCAAGTACCGCGTCGATGAATGCTATGGATGTCAGGTCAATCATCCTAGCCAGAGAAATCATGGCTGCTTGGAGGTGTTGGAGGAAGACTTTCTCCAGGATCACTATGAACATTTGATGAAACGACTCAACACCCCTCGCTTCATTCCCTCCATTCAACGTCTGCTGATGAGCCGCAACGTCAACATGGATGATCTCAGAGTCCGGATGGTGGCAGAGACTCTCCTGCATTAGTTGAAAACGGCCAAGTGTAGGTGGGAAGCTCTCTCTGATGCGTGTGAGAATCTGACCGGAGAGGATACTGAGAAACTGAAACAGCTGCAGGCCCCCGGTGACAGCTGTAACGGTCATTGATAAGTTGAAATGATCTGACCTTACCTTGTTACCAAATGTTTTCTTTTTGGTAATCATATATCCTGTTTTTTTAACTTGTTACCAAATGTTTTCTTTTTGGTAATCATATATCCTGTTTTTTTTTACCTTGTTACCAAATGTTTTCTTTTTGGTAATCATATATCCTGTTTTTTTTTACCTTGTTACCAAATGTTTTCTTTTTGGTAATCATATATCCTGTTTTAACTTGTTACCAAATGTTTTCTTTTTGGTAATCATATATCCTGTTTTAACTTGTTACCAAATGTTTTCTTTTTGGTAATCATATATCCTGTTTTAACTTGTTACCAAATGTTTTCTTTTTGGTAATCATATATCCTGTTTTTTTCTTGAGTTTTGTATTCTCGAGTTTGTATTGAGATTGTAACCTGTTGAGTGAAAAAAAAAAAAAAAAAATTAAATACAAAAAAAAAAAATGCTATTGTTTTTTCTTCCTTTTTTAAAAAATGTTTTTTCTTCCTTTTAAAAAAATGTTTTTTCTTCCTTTTAAAAAAAAAAAGTTTATAAAAGCCATCTCACACAGAGATTTGTCACAGTTTTTTAGAAGACAGGATGGCAGAGAGACGGGTGATGAAAAAAGTGTATTACAACCCCCTTCATCCGGCAAGCTTTGGAGGAGTTGAACGACTCCGTCAGGGTGTAGAAGATGAAATGGGTAAAAAAGTCAGTGTTTATGATGTTAAAGATTTTTTATCAGAGCAAGACGCTTATACTCTGCATAAACCAACCCGAGTACATTTCAAGAGAAACAGAGTGTTTGTGACCAAACCGTTGAAACAATTTCAAGCCGACCTGTGCGATATGCAAGCCTTGGCCAAACATAATGACGGATTCAATTATTTATTGACCGTTATAGACGTATTTTCGAAAAAAGCCTATGCGCGCGTCTTGAAGAAGAAGACGGCGTCTGAAGTGGCAAAGGCTTTCGAATCGGTGTTACTGGAGAGTCAAATACCTGAAAAGCTACAAACAGATGCGGGTAAAGAATTTTTCAACAAGAGGTTTCAGGCTCTGATGCAGAAATATGGTATAGTGCATTTTAAGACGGCTAGTGACTTAAAGGCCTCGGTGGTGGAGAGATTTAATCGTACGTTAAAAACGAGAATGTGGAGATATTTTACGGCTCACAACACCCAACGTTACCTCGAGGTCTTACCCGACAGTACCATAAGAGTATAAAAATGACTCCTATGGAGGTAACCTCTACGAATGCTGTTCAAGTGTTTCATCACCTGTACGGTACAATCTCCTCACGTCCAAAAATAAAAATGAATTTTAAAAAAGGGGATCTGGTCAGAATATCAAAGTTGAGAGGAGTGGTTGATAAAAAATATGAACAGAGTTTTACGGACGAAGTGTTTACAGTGACGGGTAGCATTCCACGTACACCCCCCGTATACAAAACTACAAGATTATGACGGTGAGCCTATTGAGGGTTCGTTTTATGAAGCCGAGCTGCAAAAAGTAAAAATGACCGGCGATAAAATGTTTCATGTGTTATGTTCTGGGTAACAAAACGTGGACTCAAAATGCAGCACACAACGAGACGTCTTTAAAGGTAGAACAAAAGAATATTTATTTTAACAAAAAGGGTTCCAGGTTGATCCAGGAGCAGAGAGCAGGAGTGAGCAGGCAGGAAGGGAGCAGCCACAGCTGGCAGATGGACACACCTGAGCACAGAGCAAAAAACGAGGTAAGTCCAAACAAATCCAAAACACGAGAGCAACAGCAAAACAAGAGCAAAAACACTAGGGAGCCTGATTAAGTTAACTACCACTGTGGGTAACGGAACGATCTGGCGATGAGTGGCAGGAAGACCGGGGTAGATATACTGCAGGTTTGATTGATGATTGATAGCAGCTGCTCCAGCCGAGCCCGCCCAGAGGAGGAGGAGGAGGAAGACCACACCTCCCGACACACTGACAAACTAGACAAACCAGGGGAAAACACACAAGAGACAAGAGGACAGGGAAACATAGGAAACAAAAGGAACTTCTAGACTAAAGGTCGTGAACATGACAGTACCCCCCCCTTAATGAGAGCCTCCAGGCGACTTTCCAGGCTTGTCAGGGTGCGCCTTATGAAAATCCCGGACCAGCTCAGCATCCAGGATGCGGGAACGAGGTTCCCAGGACCTCTCCTCTGGACCGTATCCCTCCCAGTCCACCAGATACTGAAAGCCGCGGCCTCGCCGTCTAACATCCAGTAATCGTCTGACCGTATACGCTGGCTGGTTGTCAATGATCCGGGCGGGAGGAGGGGGATTGGTTGGAGGGACCAGAGGACTGGTGAGGACCGGTTTCAGCTGGGAAACATGGAAAGAAGGATGAATCCTTAGGGATTTTGGCAGGATGAGTCTGACAGTGGAAGGGTTGATAATTCTCTCAATCTCAAACGGTCCAATGAAACGGGGAGCCAGTTTTCAGGAGTCAGTCTTTAAAGGAATGTCTCGGGAGGACAACCAAACTCTGACCTGGGATGTAGACAGGAGCTGGAGTCCTGTGACGATCCGCGATCCTCTTGTTTCTTTCAGCCGTACGCAGTAAAGCAGCCATAGTATCCCTCCAGACCTTGCGGCAGCGTCGAAGGTGGTGCTGCACAGATGGCACAGCCAACTCCTCCTCTTGTGCTGGAAACAGTGGAGGCTGGTACCCTAATGAGGCTTCAAAAGGAGAAACACCAGTGGCAGCAGAAGAGAGAGAATTATGCGCATATTCAATCCAACATAACTGTGAACTCCAAGAAGATGGATTAATAGCAGCGACACAACGTATGGCGGATTCTAAATCCTGATTAGCCCTCTCTGATTGTCCATTCGTCTGAGGGTGGAAACCAGAAGACAGACTGACAGTGGCTCCAAGGGCTTGACAAAAAGACTTCCAAACCTGAGAGATGAACTGAGGACCACGGTCTGAGACGATGTCCACAGGAATACCATGCAGACGAAAAACATGGTTAGTCAAGAGATCAGCTGTCTCATGTGCTGAAGGAAGCTTGGGAAGACCAATGAAATGAACGGCCTTGGAGAACCGATCAACAATGGTAAGTATCACTGTCTTACCATTAGAAGGAGGAAGACCAGTGACAAAATCCAAGGCGATGTGGGACCAAGGGCGACCAGGTATGGGTAATGGGCGGAGCAACCCCACAGGCGGCCGATGAGATGTCTTTCCCCGGGCACAGACTGTGCAGGCGAGGACGTATTCCTTGACGTCCCTCTCCATTGTGGCCCACCAGAAGTGTCGTCTGAGGAGTGACAAAGTCCTACTCATCCCAGGATGGCAAGCGAACCGGGAAACGTGTCCCCACTGCAGGACCTGGGAGCGAACTGACACAGGAACAAACATTCGATTAGCGGGGCCAGTACCTGGATCCGGTTCTTTACGTTGAGCCTCCCGAACCGCTGACTCAACCTCCCAGGTTAACGTCCCCACCACCAAGGCTGCCGGCAGAATAGTGTCTGAAACACTTGGTGACTCCTCTGATGAAAATTGCCAGGATAACGCGTCAGGCTTGATGTTCTTGGAACCAGGACGGTAAGTAATGGTGAAGTCGAATCGACCAAAGAATAAAGCCCACCGAGCCTGGCGGGAATTCAGTCGTTTGGCTGACTGGATGTAAGCAAGATTCTTGTGATCAGTCCATACAATAAACGGGATCTCCGAACCCTCCAACCAGTGTCTCCATTCCTCCAGGGCCAACTTCACTGCTAACAGCTCACGATTTCCCACGTCGTAGTTGCTCTCAGCTGGAGACAGGCGTCGAGAGAAGAAAGCACAGGGATGTAACTTCTTATCTGGTCTGGAGCGTTGGGAGAGAACAGCCCCCACACCAATGTCCGAGGCATCAACCTCCACAACAAACTGAAGAGAAGAGTCAGGTTGCACCAGGATAGGTGCGGACGTAAAGCGGTCCTTTAATAAGGTAAACGCCTGGTCCGCCTCAGGAGTCCAGCGAAAAGGAACAGCGAGGGATGTGAGCTTGGTCAGTGGTGCAGCAATTCTGCTGTAATCTCGGATGAACCGGCGGTAGAAGTTGGCGAATCCAAGGAAGCGTTGTAAGAGCTTTCTGGAGGATGGTTCAGGCCACTCTGCCACCGCCTTGATCTTGTCCGGATCCGTCTTCACCTGCCCACTCTCGATGATGTAACCAAGGAATCCAACAGAGCTTACGTGAAACTCGCACTTCTCAGCCTTCACAAACAGCTTGTTCTCCAGTAGCCTCTGGAGCACTTGGTGCACATGAAGCTGATGTTCTGCGAGATCAGAGGAAAAAATCAAAATGTCATCCAGGTAGACAAACACAAACCGGTCCAAAAAATCTCTCAAAACATCATTAACCAGTGCTTGAAACACTGCAGGAGCGTTAGTCAGTCCAAAAGGCATCACTAAGTACTCGAAGTGACCCAGTGGTGTGTTGAATGCTGTCTTCCATTCATCTCCTTCCCGAATCCGTACCAGATGGTACGCGTTTCGCAGATCCAGCTTGCTGAAGACAGTGGCTCCCTGTAGTGGTTCAAAAGCAGAGCTGATTAATGGCAGAGGGTACTTGTTCTTTACCGTGATATTGTTTAACCCTCGAAAATCAATACACGGGCGGAGAGTCTTGTCTTTCTTGCTAACAAAAAAGAATCCTGCCCCTAGAGGCGAAGAGGAGGGTCTGATGAGGCCTGCAGCCAGAGAATCATTTATGTAGGTCTCCATAGCGCCTCTCTCAGGACGTGACAGGTTGTACAGGCGACTCGAAGGCAGAGTGGTACCAGGTAGCAGCTCAATAGCACAATCATATGGACGATGAGGTGGCAAGGATAACGCTCTCTCCTTACTGAAAACCTCCCCGACATCATGATATTCAGTAGGTACAGCAGACAAGTCAGGAGGAACACAGGGCGGAGAAGCAACACTGATCTCTACAGGAGGTAAAGCCGACTGCAAGCACGAGGAATGACAAAAACTACTCCAGCCCATAATCTTACTGGTCGACCAGTCGATCTGGGGGTTGTGTAGCTTTAACCACGGGTGTCCGAGAACAAGAGGAGTCATAGGGGCAGAAAAAACAAAAAACTGTATTAGCTCACGGTGGTTACCAGACAGAATTAGAGACAGAGGTTCAGTGCGGTGAGTGACTAACGCTAAAGACTTGCCGTCTAAAGCACAGACTCTGACAGGAGTCTCAAGGGGTTCAATACTGATGCCAGCCTGAGAGACTAACTCAGCATCTAGAAAACTCTGCTCTGCACCGGAGTCAATCAATGCTAACAGGGGCAAGGACATTGTACTCATACACAGTTTAGCAGGTATTTGAGTTCGAGGTCTAGTGTTAGTGGGGACATCAGTCTTACTCACCAGTATCCCCACAGCTACTGGTGAGCCCGCTCTTTTGGGCGGAGAGGACATGCAGCAAGGAAATGTCCGACTTGACCACAGTAGATACTCACCCGCTCGGATCCGTCTCTGACGTTCAGCGGGAGTGAGATTAGCCCGGCCCACCTGCATGGGTTCATCAGAGTGAGCAGAGGAGCTGGGGCCGGAGCCGTGACTCTCTGACGGGCCGGAGACAACTCTCGCGAGAGTAGGAGTAGCAGCAAAGGAGTTCACGGGAGTGTGGGATTTGTAGTTCTTCTCCCGGCGTCTCTCCCGCATACGGTTGTCCAGTCTTATAGACAGATCAATAAGTGCATCAAGGGAGTTAGTATCATCATGGACAGCAAGTTCATCCTTTAACTGCTCACACAAACCGTGTAGAAAAACTCCTTTTAATGCCTCGTCATTCCATCCAGCCTCCGCAGCCAGAATCCGGAAGTCCACAGAATACTCCGCCACACTTCTTTGACTCTGTCGTATGTTAAGCAAACGTTTGGCAGCGTCTCCAATACAAACAGGGTGATCAAAAACTTTCTTCATTTCACTCATGAAACAATCAAAGGACAAAGAATTTATCCCTCCTCCTCCCAATATTGCTTCAGCCCAGTCCAGTGCTCTCCCTCTTAACAGTCCCGTAACATACGCTACCTTGGCTTGGTCTGTGGTGAAGGTGACTGGTTGTCGGGAAAAAACCAGAGAACATTGGAGCTGGAATCCTTTACATCTTCCCAAATCACCGGCATATGGTTCAGGTGGAGGAACAGGGGATTCTCTGAGTGGCTGAGGCGGAGAAGGCAGAGCGGGGGATGGGGCTAATTGGCCTGAAATTGTCTCCAAACATTTTCCCATCTGAAACATTTGGTTACCTAAGGCCCGTTGGGTCTCCAACAAACCCTGAAGTAACTGGTGATGTTGTTCTAACAAAACATCGTGGCTGGTAACAGTCTTCTGAAAAACATCTGTGTCTGCTGAGTCCATAATTAGGGCCAGATCGTTCTGTTATGTTCTGGGTAACAAAACGTGGACTCAAAATGCAGCACACAACGAGACGTCTCTAAAGGTAGAACAAAAGAATATTTATTTTAACAAAAAGGGTTCCAGGTTGATCCAGGAGCAGAGAGCAGGAGTGAGCAGGCAGGAAGGGAGCAGCCACAGCTGGCAGATGGACACACCTGAGCACAGAGCAAAAAACGAGGTAAGTCCAAACAAATCCAAAACACGAGAGCAACAGCAAAACAAGAGCAAAAACACTAGGGAGCCTGATTAAGTTAACTACCACTGTGGGTGACGGAACGATCTGGCGATGAGTGGCAGGAAGACCGGGGTAGATATACTGCAGGTTTGATTGATGATTGATAGCAGCTGCTCCAGCCGAGCCCGCCCAGGGGAGGAGGAGGAGGAAGACCACACCTCCCGACACACTGACAAACTAGACAAACCAGGGGAAAACACACAAGAGACAAGAGGACAGGGAAACATAGGAAACAAAAGGAACTTCTAGACTAAAGGTCGTGAACATGACATCATGTGGAGAAAATCTTAAAACGACGCGTCGTCAAAGGTGAAAAACAGGTTTTAGTCAGATGGAAAAACTGGCCAGAGAAGTTCAACAGCTGGGTTAAAGCCTCGGAGGTGGTGGGTATATAAAAAACCTCGTACCAAGCTCCTCGGATCATTCAGAGAAAAAAAATACAGAATCATGGAACATACCAACGCCGATGGGTTTTACGTGACTCTACCTTCCAACGCTAGTAAGGAATTATTTAAAAATAATACCAGTAGTTGTTTCACCGTGGATTTGGCTAAACCCATTGAACTGAGTGGCAAATGGGTGGTGGGTCTGTGTGAATTCATCTACCCTCGCACCTGGTATAATTTATCCTCGGCCACGTCCTATTTTGAACTGAACCGAACGATTGAAGAACCTCAACCCTTGGTGATTGTAAAATTCGGTCGAGGAGGGCATTACAGCCATCATAAAGATCTCCTGGACCAGGTGACCCCGGCCGTCAAAAAGTACGACCCCTCCTTTGAAGCTTCTTTCAACAACGTGACCAAATGCCTCGATGTCAAAGGCGAAGGTCAATATAAAATCCGCGCCTATCCTCCTCTGGCTTATATGTTAGGAATAAAAGTTAACGAGTGGTGGAATCTGTCAACGCGCTCTACCCCTTACCCCTGCGATTTAAACGCTGGAATATATAACCTGTTTCTATACACTGACATTGTTCAGTATCAAACGGTCGGCGACAACTACTCACCGCTGCTGTGTGTAGTGAACGTGAAAGGTGATTACGGAGACGTGGTGAGTCTCAGATATAATACGGTACATTACCTACCCGTATTGAAAAATTACATCAAATCCATCCATATTGAAATTAAAACCGACCGCAACAAGTACGTGGACTTTGTTTATGGGAAAACGATAGTCAAGCTGCACTTCAGACCCGTTCAGCGTTCTCTACCGCTTCATTAAGAAGGATGGCCACGTTACGTCTCCGGGAGGATCCTCATCGTTTTGTCAGCTATTATGAAAGTCAAGTGGGAGGGACTCTACCCGGTTTTTACGGAGCACCGGTGATGTACGGTAGAGGCATAGGATCAATCTTCTCAAAATTGTTTCGTTTCGTAGCTCCTCTACTGAAGAGGGGTTTTGCCGTAGCCAAACCTCATCTTAAAACGGCCGCCACCAACATAGCCTCTGAGGCGGTCCAAAGAGTGGTGGGAAAACTGACGCAACAGAGGAATCAAGAAGGTTCCGGAGGTATTATGGTTTTATCACGTAGAAAGAGGAAACGCCCACCAGGCAACCGAGTTTCCTCTAAAAAACGCTCCAAAAGTAAAAAGAGCAAATCATTCGGGAGTGACGGCGTGAAGAGCAGCAAGTCTGCGCAGAGCTCCGATATATTTTAATTTTTTTTTTTTTTTTTTCACTCAACAGGTTACAATCTCAATACAAACTCGAGAATACAAAACTCAAGAAAAAAACAGGATATATGATTACCAAAAAGAAAACATTTGGTAACAAGTTAAAACAGGATATATGATTACCAAAAAGAAAACATTTGGTAACAAGTTAAAACAGGATATATGATTACCAAAAAGAAAACATTTGGTAACAAGTTAAAACAGGATATATGATTACCAAAAAGAAAACATTTGGTAACAGGATATATGATTTAAAAAAAAACATTTGGTAACAAGGTAAAAAAAAACCAGGATATATGATTACCAAAAAGAAAACATTTGGTAACAAGGTAAAAAAAAACAGGATATATGATTACCAAAAAGAAAACATTTGGTAACAAGGTAAAAAAAAACAGGATATATGATTACCAAAAAGAAAACATTTGGTAACAAGGTAAGGTCAGATCATTTCAACTTATCAATGACCGTTACAGCTGTCACCGGGGGCCTGCAGCTGTTTCAGTTTCTCAGTATCCTCTCCGGTCAGATTCTCACACGCATCAGAGAGAGCTTCCCACCTACACTTGGCCGTTTTCAACTCATGCAGGAGAGTCTCTGCCACCATCCGGACTCTGAGATCATCCATGTTGACGTTGCGGCTCATCAGCAGACGTTGAATGGAGGGAATGAAGCGAGGGGTGTTGAGTCGTTTCATCAAATGTTCATAGTGATCCTGGAGAAAGTCTTCCTCCAACACCTCCAAGCAGCCATGATTTCTCTGGCTAGGATGATTGACCTGACATCCATAGCATTCATCGACGCGGTACTTGCGGATAGTCAGGTTGAGCAGATGATAAACAGCAGATTTGATGCAGTCCACGATACATCCATCCATCCATCCGTCAACCCCGTCCACATTATTCTCCTTATTCTCATCATCATCCTTCTCCTTCTCCTCCTCCTCCTCCTCCTCCTCCTCCTCCGAACAAGGAGGTGTCTCGGGTAACGTTTGCTCGTCCTCCAGGTCCTTATCCGCTACCAGGGACAATGATTGCTCGTCCTCCGCTACCTGGGACAACGGTTGCTCGTCCTCCGCTACCTGGGACAACGGTTGCTCGTCCTCCAAGGCCTGGCTCTGTACTTCGGGCACCGTCTGCTCGTCCTCCGAGACAACGTCCATACTTTGCTGACAAACTTCTGTTAAATCCATGGAGCCGAGGTAGATGAAGTCGGAAGAAGAAGAAGAGAAGAGCTTACGAGGACGGAGGGTGCGCTTTGGTCGTGTGTAGGTCATATCCAAAAAGTGCAACGGGAATGACAGCGTTCTTTATAATACCAGAAGGGGGGTGTGGTTTAGAAGTGGGAGGTTCAAAGAGGCGTGGTTAAGGAGGCATGGGAATTGTGGTTTAGAAGTGGGAGGTACAAGGAGGCGTGGTAATTGTTTTTTTTGTTTTTCCCCGAAACTCAAAATTTTAGAGTTTTTCTTACCACCATCGCCTCTCTCCAGTTGCGACAACTCTGGAAAAGGGTAGAAATCCTCTCCCTCATCTCCAACATCCTACGGAGCCATTCCTTCGCTGGTATCACTAGAACGTTGCGGAATAACCCACAGTCAGGATTAAATCTCTCCATCACAAAGATGCTGACAGATTTCTCCTGTTCCGGGAATGCCTGTGAACTGTGTGAACGCAGACTGGCTTGAGTCATCCATTTGCCTGAGCCTGTGCTTTTGGATGGCCATATTGTTCCCAAAATGATTTTCATCTTAGCCAACTCCAGGTCCTCAGACCGAATACCCAATCTCTGACGTTTCTCCCCAAGAGGAGGACGAATAGGACTATGCACTCTCTTTCCGTTCTCCTTTTTCTCCTTATTCTCCTTATTCTCCTTATTCTCATCCTCCTCATCCTCCTCCTCCTCCTCCTCCTCCTCCTCCTCCTCATCCTCCTCCAAACAGCAACCTGAATCTGACGTAGTCAAATCAACAGCCTCGCTCTCTTCTTCAGATGATTCCTCTTTGTTCTCTTCTTCCACAGGGCTCTTAGTCATAGCAACAGCCATCCTTATCATCAGTTTCATCACAGCCCAATCCTCGATGCTCAACACCGTCACGATGGTTGAAGGACCCAGAATTTCCCCCTCACCCAGCTGGTACATCCACAGCTCACCCAACTCATACTTGAACACATAACCCCAGGATCCAGACATCCAGGGATATAGAGACCATTCTTCATGCAGAGATCCTGAAGGAGGAGGCATCTGAGTACGGCACAGATACATCATACATCTCTTTGGAGCTCCTGGTACCTCAGTAACATCTTGATAAACTGTTACAGGCGTCTGAGTAAGCAATGATGAGGACCAGCCATCAGAAGGTTTTCTGTTAGAGGAAGACGAAGCCTCTTCTTCTTCTTCCAAAGGCTTACAGTTCTCCATTTCAATCGTAATCAACGCTTGAGGATCCATGGTGAGTACAAGGTAGAAGGAAAGAATGAAAAAAATCCACTTTATTCTATCTTTAAAAAACCCCACCCTCCTCTCTCATTGGTTTCTCAAAAAATTGCACACTCCTCCTCTCATTTTTCACCCCGCCCCCGTAGGATTTAAAAAAAAATCCCACGGAGGAGGGGGGGGAAATACGCCTACCATGACGTAGCGTGGGAAGAAAAAGGGGGGTGGGCGTGGTTTCCGGTATGACGGGGGGTACCGGACGTTCCAGACATTCCTGACATTCCAGGGGTGGGCGTGGTTTCCGGTATGAGGGGGGCTCCGGAAGCCAATTCGTTCCGGACATTCCTGACATTCCAACCTGTCAAAATGAGTTTGACATAAGGTGTACCCCTATTCTCTCTAATGGGTGACATCACGGTGACTACTTCTACTTCTTATACACAGTCTATGGTTGCGACCCTCATTTCCTATCCAAAGTGAGGGTCGAAAAGGACAGAGGGTGTAGTATGATGTACAGATTGTAAAGCCCCCTGAGGCATATTTGTGATTTGTGATATTGGGCTATAAATATAATTGACTTGACTTGACTTGAAATGATGAAACACAGCCTCCATTTTTTTTCCTTTGTTAAAACACTATGAGGTGTCAAGAAAATAGAGGAGTTAGTAACGAGCAAGTCAAAAAGAACATCACGCACATAGGTCTGAGTGTAAGACACAACCTAGTTATTAACGTATTGTATGTCAGTTTGTCAATGGCCTCTAAAAATAGAGAGAGGCAGTGTCGTCAATTGAACAACTGCAGGTGTGGCAATGTCAGCATGCAGAGAACATCATCTAACGCAACAGACACATTCTCATTTCAATACATGCAGCTGTCTGTTCCGGCTCTGTGCAGCTAAACTGCAGTTCACTCTGTAACGCTTCATGTTGACTGTTTAAGGCTTCCTCTGATCTCAAACTGTCAGTCCAGCTGTGTCCCAGCAAACATTTCCTCAACCTGCGTCGAAGCCAACAAGTCCATTAGACGTCGAGTCACAACCTTATTTGTGACTTGACTTTATTTCAACGCTTTGCCGACATGAGAACATAATCTCAGGGGAATGGTGATTTTGAGTGAAACTTGTTCGACAATGTTGTACCTGAATAAACACTGTTTAAAATAACAATCATATAACATTGTAACATTATACATTGTAGCACTGTGAATGGTATAGTGTTTACACATGAATTGTGTTATTGAAAAGTGTTATTATTCTAAACTCAATATGCTATCATATAGATGGCCGATATAGGGCTAAACGGTATGTTTTATTCCAGCATTCCCTCGAGTGCCATTTAGGACTATTTTTCCTTGCGCACCAACACTATTTCTTTTTGCCGCCAACACATGCGCAACAGGTGATGCAGTTCCACATCGAGTGTGTCACCGTCTGTGGTTCGACAGGGAGGGTATGCGAGTATATACAGGTTGCAGGTGAGTTCCGAAAAGACTCTCAAATTTAAAATGCAAATGTTTTTAAAGACATTATTCTTCTTCCATTTTCATACTAAAGTGTAATGTGGAAACAAGCATTTAAATAACATGTTGATAGCTGTTTATATCGTTTATATTAGATGGCAGGAAGTCTTTGTTTTGAGGGTTGACAGATAAAAAGTGCTCTAGCATCAGAAGAGGCGCTCTAAAGATGAATATTAATTTTTTGTTGTTCCTTCTTTCCAGCTGCTATGAGGAGACAGGATTCAAAGGCCACAGAAAGCGAAATCGAAGCAGCCATTGGTGTCCACCTTAAGCATGCATCTGTGAGGACTGGGATTTGGGTCCTGTTAAATATGATTTTCATATTTTTTTCTTGTTTAAAGATGTTGAACTTTGGGTAACATTCAAAAATAATATTATGCACATTGAGTATTCATAACTAAACAGAATATTATTGATGGATGTATCTAGCCCAATATTGCTATTCTTTTGATATGAACCAAATTATCTCTAAATTTGGTGTATAGCATTTGAGCCACATCTTATTTCACAGTATGGGTGGAAATCAACAGGATTTTCTGAATTACATGACACTTTATCACAGGTGTGTTTATTCTGTTGATAATGATAATAAAATAGTCACAAATTGTATTTGAAAGGATGAAAACAAAGTATAATAGAGGATTCAAATAGGACATAACGGATTAAACAATAGAATACAATTTACAGTGCAGCTAGAGTTATGAATACATTGTTCCATACTTGCAATACAAACAATACCAGCCACGCGATTGAATGGAATGTCGGGTTGCCAGTCTCACAACATTCCAAATGATGATTACACAAAGTCAGACTGATCCTCCCTGTGCGAAAAATGTCTTTCACAATGACGCCATCATTGTTTTTTGTATCAAGGAAATTTGTATTTCTTTTGTCGTGAGCTCACTGACACATGACGCATGACACAAAAACTAATTGCTGTGCATTTCTACTATTTTGTAAGAGTTATTAAAACGCAACCATATGATATAATATGAAAATGGACTTATTTCCATTGTTGTCCCTGGTGTTTACACATTCCACCAACCTTTATCAAGACGTACAAATGCATTCAATGTCTGGCATAAAGATACACTGTGTTAGTAAAGAAGAACTAGAGAACTAGAAAACTGAACAGAAAATTGATAAAAAAAAAAATCTTTTCAGAAAGCAGAAGAGGGTAAAGAGTATCAAAGATACCTACAATATAAATGATTCTCATATAAAGGTAGGAATTAAGAGTGAAGGATTTATAATACACAGATAAGTAAACATTGTTGAATTTGAAAAAGGGTGTGGGAAGGTGTGTTGACAGGATGCTTTTTCAAGTGACAACGCGTGAGTCTGAATGGTTGCTGCTGTAAAAATGGGATCACAGCCAATACCTGAAGCTTCAACGTATGCGTCATATACATTTTTTCCACACCTACATATATAACGTGAAGTGCTTGTAAGGTGTAGTATCACCATCGAGGAAAACTAATACAGTACCTGTTCATCATGATGAAGCTGATACTTTCACTGACTCTCATCTGGGCACTCTCCAGCACAGGTGACTCTAATTATTCTTACAATATAGTTTCTGCAGGTACAATAAAGCCTAATTTACAACATTTTACGACATTTTTCATTTGACCAGAAATCATTTTTTAAAAGAATTAATTCTTACCTTAATATCACCAGATGACTTATTTGAATTAACCAGGAGGGATTTCATATGCTTAAACATTATAGATAGGATATACAGTAGATAAGATAAGACTGAATTGATCCCGAGAGAGTAAATTCACATGTTAAAGTACAGCAATACAAGAGGCAGTCTTAAGAGGTAGGACACAGATAAAGAAAATTTAGAATAATAAATACAACGAAATAAGTTAAGTAAGTTAAGTAAATGACAAAATTGAATTCAAAATGTATACATTTTATACATTACAATACTTAGGTAATATGACAAGACTTGGCTGTGCAAGTATACTACATGTTCAGAAGTAAAAAAGTCTAGTAGTGCATATTAGACACTTAAACCCCTTTTAACCAGTACAGCCTCATGTAATTTAAAATCGAAGAACCCATTTTCATTCACATATCTTGAGGTCAGAGGTCAAGGGACCACTTTGAAAATGGCCTTGCAGTTTTTCCTCTCCAAAATTTAGCGTAAGTTTGGAGCGTTATGTAGCCTTCTTCTCGACAAGCTAGTTTTGGATTCCTGAGGATTTCTGAGCCCGCTACAGCCTAAAAATCGCAAGTCGCGTTAAAGAAATTAGTAGCGTTAAAACGGATTTGCGTTAATGGTTATTATCGCGTTAACTTTGACAGCCCTAGTTTTAATGTGTTGAATGTCTTGTTTGTCAAAACAACAATCTACAATGATTTAAAACTGACATAACCAACAAATCCCTACAATTAAAGAGCTGGAACCACAAAATGTTTGGAATTTATGCTTAAAAAATCAATTTAACAATTAGATTGCCAAAAATAATTGTTGATGAATTTGCTGTTGATCCACTAATCATCCTTTCAGCTCTAATCTGTGGACAAATATTTGAAGAATGTCACCTACGCAGACACAAACTGTATTATCTAGTAGACCGAGAATAGAAATAGCTAATCAAGTCAGGGAATACATGTCAGAGATGAAACCTAGCCTCCATTGTTTTTCCTTTGCTAAGACACTATGACGTGTCTCAACAAAGTAAATAGAGGAGTTAGTAACGAACAAGGCAAAAAGAACATCACACACGTAGGTGTGAGTTTGTGTAAGACACAACCTATTTGATGAATAACGTATGGTATGTTTGATTTTCAATGACCTATTATTGAGGCAAAAATAGATTGAGGCAGTGTCGTCAATTCAACTATAGCAGGTGTGGCAATGCGCAAAATAAATAGTTCTAAATTTAACTTGCAATGAAAGGCAGCCAGTTTCACACCATTCCAAAAGATGAAATAGCAATGTGAGTGAGTGAGGGCTATCCTGTCATAACATTGTCTATCACAATGACACAAAATTGTTTTTTGTATCAAGGAAATTCTTTTCTTGTTTTTCTTTCGTCTCACTGACGTATGACGGAGAACAAGAAGCCAATTATAGATGAATGAACTAACTGCTATGCATCCCTATTTGTAAGAATTATTAAAAGGCCCCAAAATGATATTATATGATAATAGGACTTATTTCCATGGTTGTCCATTGCTGTTTACATATTCCACCAACCTTTATCAAGACATACACATGCATCCAATGTCTGGCATAAAGATACACTGTGTTAGTAAAGAAGAACTAGAGAACTAGAAAACTGAACAGAAAATTGATAAAAAAAAAAATCTTTTCAGAAAGCAGAAGAGGGTAAAAAGTATCAAAGACTCCTAAAATATAAATGATTCTCATATAAAGGTAGGAATTAAGAATGAAGGATTTATAATACACAGATAAGTAAACATTGTTGAATTTGAAAAAGGGTGTGGGAAGGTGTGTTGACAGGATGCTTTTTCAAGTGACAACGCGTGAGTCTGAATGGTTGCTGCTGTAAAAATGGGATCACAGCCAATACCTGAAGCTTCAACGTATGCGTCATATACATTTTTTCCACACCTACATATATAACGTGAAGTGCTTGTAAGGTGTAGTATCACCATCGAGGAAAACTAATACAGTACCTGTTCATCATGATGAAGCTGATACTTTCACTGACTCTCATCTGGGCACTCTCCAGCACAGGTGACTCTAATTATTCTTACAATATAGTTTCTGCAGGTACAATAAAGCCTAATTTACAACATTTTACGACATTTTTCATTTGACCAGAAATCATTTTTTAAAAGAATTAATTCTTACCTTAATATCACCAGATGACTTATTTGAATTAACCAGGAGGGATTTCATATGCTTAAACATTATAGATAGGATATACAGTAGATAAGATAAGACTGAATTGATCCCGAGAGAGTAAATTCACATGTTAAAGTACAGCAATACAAGAGGCAGTCTTAAGAGGTAGGACACAGATAAAGAAAATTTAGAATAATAAATACAACGAAATAAGTTAAGTAAGTTAAGTAAATGACAAAATTGAATTCAAAATGTATACATTTTATACATTACAATACTTAGGTAATATGACAAGACTTGGCTGTGCAAGTATACTACATGTTCAGAAGTAAAAAAGTCTAGTAGTGCATATTAGACACTTAAACCCCTTTTAACCAGTACAGCCTCATGTAATTTAAAATCGAAGAACCCATTTTCATTCACATATCTTGAGGTCAGAGGTCAAGGGACCACTTTGAAAATGGCCTTGCAGTTTTTCCTCTCCAAAATTTAGCGTAAGTTTGGAGCGTTATGTAGCCTTCTTCTCGACAAGCTAGTTTTGGATTCCTGAGGATTTCTGAGCCCGCTACAGCCTAAAAATCGCAAGTCGCGTTAAAGAAATTAGTAGCGTTAAAACGGATTTGCGTTAATGGTTATTATCGCGTTAACTTTGACAGCCCTAGTTTTAATGTGTTGAATGTCTTGTTTGTCAAAACAACAATCTACAATGATTTAAAACTGACATAACCAACAAATCCCTACAATTAAAGAGCTGGAACCACAAAATGTTTGGAATTTATGCTTAAAAAATCAATTTAACAATTAGATTGCCAAAAATAATTGTTGATGAATTTGCTGTTGATCCACTAATCATCCTTTCAGCTCTAATCTGTGGACAAATATTTGAAGAATGTCACCTACGCAGACACAAACTGTATTATCTAGTAGACCGAGAATAGAAATAGCTAATCAAGTCAGGGAATACATGTCAGAGATGAAACCTAGCCTCCATTGTTTTTCCTTTGCTAAGACACTATGACGTGTCTCAACAAAGTAAATAGAGGAGTTAGTAACGAACAAGGCAAAAAGAACATCACACACGTAGGTGTGAGTTTGTGTAAGACACAACCTATTTGATGAATAACGTATGGTATGTTTGATTTTCAATGACCTATTATTGAGGCAAAAATAGATTGAGGCAGTGTCGTCAATTCAACTATAGCAGGTGTGGCAATGCGCAAAATAAATAGTTCTAAATTTAACTTGCAATGAAAGGCAGCCAGTTTCACACCATTCCAAAAGATGAAATAGCAATGTGAGTGAGTGAGGGCTATCCTGTCATAACATTGTCTATCACAATGACACAAAATTGTTTTTTGTATCAAGGAAATTCTTTTCTTGTTTTTCTTTCGTCTCACTGACGTATGACGGAGAACAAGAAGCCAATTATAGATGAATGAACTAACTGCTATGCATCCCTATTTGTAAGAATTATTAAAAGGCCCCAAAATGATATTATATGATAATAGGACTTATTTCCATGGTTGTCCATTGCTGTTTACATATTCCACCAACCTTTATCAAGACATACACATGCATCCAATGTCTGGCATAAAGATACACTGTGTTAGTAAAGAAGAACTAGAGAACTAGAAAACTGAACAGAAAATTGATAAAAAAAAAAATCTTTTCAGAAAGCAGAAGAGGGTAAAAAGTATCAAAGACTCCTAAAATATAAATGATTCTCATATAAAGGTAGGAATTAAGAATGAAGGATTTATAATACACAGATAAGTAAACATTGTTGAAATTGAAAAAGGGTGCGGGAAGGTGTGTTGACATGATGCTTTTTCAAGTGACAACGCGTGCGTCTGAATGGTTGCTGCTGTAAAAATGGGATCACACCCAATACCTGAAGCTTCAACGTATGCGTCATATACATTTATTCCATAAATATTCCGTAATTTAAAATCGAAGGAGGAGTTTCCAGCCTTTACAGATCATCAAAACACTTCATTTATTTTATTATTATTTATTATTTTTATTATTATTTATTATTTTCTCCAACAACTGCAGATCCAACAACTGCTGCCCCCACAACTGCGGCTCCAACAACTGCGGCCCACACAACAGCGGCTCCAACAACTGCAGCTCCAACAACTGCGGCCCCCACAACTGCAGCCCCAACAACTACGGCTCCAACAACTGTGGCTCCAACAACTGCGGCTCCAACAACTGCGGCTCCAACAACTACAGCCCCCACAACTGCAGCCCCAACAACTTTAGCTCCAACAACTGCAGCTCCAGCAACTGTAAATCCAACAACTGCAGCCCCAACAACTGCAGCTCCAACAACTGCTGCACCCACAACTGCGGCTCCAACAACTGCAGCTCCCACAACGGCAGCACCCACAACTGCGGCTCCAACAACTGCAGCCCCCATAACTGCAGATCCAACAACTGCAGCCCCAACAACTGCAGCTCCAACAACTGCGGCTCCAACAACTGCGGCTCCCACAACTGCAGCTCCCACAACGGCAGCACCCACAACTGCGGCTCCAACAACTACTCCTACCACAACTACTCCAACAACAACTACTCCAACTACAACTACTCCAACCACGACTACTCCAACCACAACTGCTCTTACCACAACTACTCCTACCACAACTACTCCAACAACAACAACTCAAACCACGACTACTCCAACCCCAACTACTCCTACCACAACTACTCCAACCACAACTACTCCTACTACAACTACTACAACCACGACTACTCCAACCACAACTACTCCTACCACAACTACTCCAACAACAACTACTCCTACTACAACTACTCCAACCACGACTACTCCAACCACGACTACTCCAACCACAACTACTCCTACCACAACTACTCCAACAACAACTACTCAAACCACGACTACTCCAACCACAACTACTCCTACCACAACTACTCCAACAACAACTACTCCAACCACAACTACTCCAACCACGACTACTACAACCACAACTACTTCTACCACGACTACTCCAACAACAACTACTCAAACCACGACTACTCCAACCACAACTACTCCTACCACAACTACTCCAACCACAACTACTCCAACTACGACTACTCCAACCACGACTACTCCAACCACAACTACTCCTACCACAACTACTCCAACAACAACTACTCCAACTACAACTACTCCAACCACGACTACTCCAACCACAACTACTCCTACCACAACTACTCCAACAACAACTACTCCAACCACAACTACTCCAACCACGACTACTCCAACCACAACTACTCCTACCACAACTACTCCAACTACAACTACTCCAACCACGACTACTCCAACCACAACTACTCCTACCACAACTACTCCAACCACAACTACTCCAACCACGACTACTCCAACAACAACTACTCCAACTACAACTACTCCAACCACAACTACTCCAACAACAACTACTCCAACTACAACTACTCCAACCACGACTACTCCAACCACAACTACTCCTACCACAACTACTCCAACAACAGCTACTCCAACCACAACTACTCCAACCACGACTACTCCAACCACAACTACTCCTACCACAACTACTCCAACTACAACTACTCCAACCACGACTACTCCAACCACAACTACTCCTACCACAACTACTCCAACCACAACTACTCCTACTACAACTACTCCAACCACGACTACTCCAACCACAACTACTCCTACCACAACTACTCCTACCACAACTACTCCAACTACAACTACTCCAACCACGACTACTCCAACCACAACTACTCCTACCACAACTACTCCAACAACAACTACTCCAACCACAACTACTCCAACTACAACTACTCCAACCACGACTACTCCAACCAC
>NC_133799.1:24985588-25036480 GCF_043250625.1 Sebastes fasciatus | reverse complement strand
GCTGCAGAGTGTGTTTACCACTGTGACCACCAGCAGCCCTCATCACATGTCATGTTGCTTTTTCATACGTCATCCAACTAATTTGCCAAATCTTTGCAGATCTTTAGACCACGGTGGAAGCCCAGACTACAGTGGGCTGAAAGAAGCTTCTAGTTCCCTGAAACGTAGTTCCAGGGACTAAAAGTCTTATGACTTTTTATGACATACTAAACTGTGACTTGTTGTCTTTGTCGGGAGCAACAGAGTCCAGGACAGTCTGACAGATATGATTAAAAAGGGAGACCAGCTCCTCTATGTTAAAATGTGTATTAAAGGCAGTTAAAGAAGCAGCAGTAAAAAGCTCAGAAAAGACATCAAGTTTAAAAACTATGAACTATGAGTAACAGGTAGTTGGGGATTAATCCACATTGAATAAAATGTCACACAGATATCCTTAGTCTCAAAATCCCAGAGTATCCATAAAATTAGTGACAAAGGTCTGAGAGGGGCAGCAGACAGGCATGTTGAAATCACCTAAAATAACAATGTTGTCATACTTTTACATAAAATGTGATAACAACTCAGCAAACTCTTCAATAAGAACATTGTTTGGCTTGTAGATTGTTAAAATTATCACTGGATCTTTAGAGTTTATCATAAAACCAAGATGTTCGATTGATGTAAAACTACTACGTAAAATGAGGTGCATTTAAAAAAACGTTTCTATGGATCAGTGGTCCCCAACTATTTTCTTTAGGGGATTTTTGTATACATTTCATATTATATTCAATGCATAACAATAACAGAACAGAACAACTGATAAACTGTACAATTAACCCAAATAGTGAACTCAATAACTGCGGGAAGTTTGTGTAAAATTAGTTATTTGGATGAATTTTGAGCAGATTATTTCCTGAGAATATAAAAATAACAATTTCATTTTGATTTACTTCACAGAAATAAATGAAAGGTCAAGGAAAACTTTATTATCCCCTAGGGGCAATTTGTTGTACAGTCAGCGGTACCAAACAGTCATCAAACAAAAACAATAAACACAATAAATAGCCTATTAAAGTTAAAAGTTAAAAATAATCACGTCTCTGTGATGATAGAAAAGGTCTAATATATTAAAAATAATAAAATCATGACGTAAAAAAGATTTATTATTATATTTAAAGGGCCAACATTTACAGGATTACGATTAAGAGTATAGGGTGTAACGGAGGGTGCAGAGGGAATTAAAGTGTTATGATATGAAATGATGGTGGTTATAGAGGTGAGTTTACCAGCCCTGTTTAGGAGAGCTGAGTGGGGTCAAAGAGTATGGAAGCAAAGAGACGAAACTCCGCTGTTTTTTTGACAACAGCCGCTGCCGCCATTTTGGACTGAAAACGCATATTATATTTATAATATTTTATTGTTCAACACACATCATTTCTGTAGAATATAACAATAGAATCGAAATAATTTTGTATTACATTTGTGCGGCACTTTGTAGGTGCACGTTTTACTGGCGTCCTGTAGTCGCTTTCAGTCCAAAATGGCGGAAGCGTAGCTTTGCTGCTGGGCGCTGATATTGCAATGGAATGAACAACTGACCTTCACTTTTTGGCGATATACGTTCTTTGGTGGGGTACAGAAATAGAGGATGGAAGTGATGACTTAAAGCTGAAGTAGGCGAGATTGGAGCAAATATGATTCAAAAAAGTTATTTTTATAAAACGGTCGCTATATCCTGACAGTAGGACATGAAACAGGTAACCTGCAAAAAATCATGTGCCTCTGTCCTCTGCTGTGTCTTCCGGTGTGTCCTCCGGTGCTCCGAACGGCATCTGCAAGATTTCACAGACCGGAGGAAAACAAGCAGTAAGAGCTGAGCTGGTCCGCTGTCCAGCTGCCGTCTATGAGAGCCGGCTGTCAATCACTCGCGAACTCCGACCAAACGGTCAAACTAGGCAGCGCTGATCAAATATGAATCAATATTATGTTACTGTAATGCCTATTTCTCTCCTCAAATGTTTTCAGATTCATCTCGTAGTGCACGGTTTAGCTGTAAACCTGTAGGGACCTGTGGGTGGAGCTCTCAGGTGGATCAGTGCTGATTGTGCAGTAGAGGAAGACTAGGGGGGTGGGGGGGGGTTGCGTGCGTAACGTAAACATGCGTAAACTGTCATGGGAAGGACGTCACCGCGTATTGCAGGTTAGCCTGATGGCGTTTGACTACCTGTCATGTTGAGATGGAAGAAAGTTTGGTCCTTACCGCAAAAGTTCCTTCTAACAAATCAGGTAAAAGAGGTGTCATTTAAGTTGATCCACAGATTCTATCCAGTGAAACATTTCTTACTAAAGGTAAAGAGGGACATATAGATGTAAATTGTTCCTTCTGCGAATCACATCCTGAAACTTGCTCTCATTTATTCTGGTCCTGTACATTTACATGTGAATTGTGGAAAGATGTCAATAATTTTATACTTGTTAACATTTTCTCAGATTTTGCATTGTACTATAGAAATATTATATTTGGCTGCTATGATTACAGTGACAAAGACAGTAATGCATTTTTTCTTATTAATTTAATTTTAATTCTCTGGAAGTTCCACATGCATAACGACAGATAAAATAACAGCATTAAAAGCAGGGTTTACTATCATATATTGTCCTGTTGTTGATCTGATCGATCACCAAACAATGTCCACAAGATAAGATCACAGGTCTGATGTATAAAATCTTTAGTCCGGTTAAAAGCAGGAGTAAAAATAGGCAAGATTAAAAGACATGATTTAAAATGCAGAACATGATTTAAATGAAAGCTATACTATGGCTTTTTTATGAAATACTATAAAATGTAAAAAAAAAAGTCACAGTATAGTCTATCAAAAATGTCATTGTATAGTATGTTGAAAAAGTAATAAAAAACATTGTATAGTATGTCGAAAAAAGTCGTAAAAATGTCATAGTATATTGAAAAATGTATAAAACGTCATAGACATAAAACGTATGTTGAAAAATGTCAAAGTATAGTAAGTTAAAAAAAAAAGTAATTGTATAGTACGTTGAAAAAAATGTGTATAGTATGTCCAAAAATGTCATAAAAAAGCCATAGTATAGTATGTTGAAAAATGTCATGGAAAAAGTCATACTATAGTATGTCGATTAATTTCATGGAAAAAAAAAATTCATAGTATAGTATGTTGGAAAAATGAAAAAGTCATAGTATAGAATATCAAAAAAAGTTAGACTACCATTTTGATTAAATAAAAAAAAGTCATAGTATAGTATGTCAAAAATTTCCATGAAAAGAAGTCATAGTATAGTATGTTGATTAATTTCATTGAGAAAAAAAGTCATAGTATATAGCATGTCGAAAAATTTCATGGAAAAAATATTCATACTATAGCATTTCAAAAATGTTCATGAAAAAAAGTGGTAGTATAGTATGTCGACAAATTTCATGAAAATAGAGTCATATAGTATGTCTCAAAATTTCATGAAGATAATTCATAGTATAGTATGTTGATGAATTTCATGACAAAAGTCATATGTTGAAAAATTTCATAGAACAAAATTCATAGTATATGTTGATTAATTTCATTGACAAAAAAGTCATACTATATAGTATGTCTCAAAATTTCATTTCACAGAATAGATCAAATCAGAGCCAGTTTTTTTATTGAATTTATTTTTAGTCCTTTAGACACACTGATCCCAGTTTGACGCAGGAGGGTCCGATTACTCTCCTTTCTCAACCCGCCCGTCTACACCCAGAATGGCATCACCACCCACCACCCACCAACCCGACAGCTCATCACGCAATGGCACCATGCGCTCTCACAGTCTCTCACTCCAGTCAAGCTTACAAAACACCGTCCACAGCAATCCAGACCGTTAAGTGCTCTGGGAATTACACATGATTTGGTAACTTTGGCCCCTTTAACCTTCTTTCTTTCTTTCTTTCTGAGTCTCAGGAGGATCTGGTTAACTGTGTCATTTCTCAGTAAGAGACCTTTTCGACACTCTTGTTGCTCTGCTTTTATTTCTTTTGGGGGCAAGTCTAAGGGCGCTTTCACAAGCCAACACTTGGTCCGTTTTAATCGAACTCTGGTGAAGTTCTTTTGGGCGGTTGTAAACGCAGTAATCGTACTCTGGTGCGGACCAAAACAAGCTCCCGAGAGGTCGTCTCGGACCGTTTCCAAGTGAACCAAAATGCAGGCTGCCTGCGCGGACATTTGTTGAGATGGACGCAGGTAAACGACAGGTTAACATGAGTGGAAGAGGACTGAGTGATGTTTGTTAACATCTGGGCCGAAGAGAACATAAAGAATATGCTAAATAAAGTCCACAAAAATAGTGACGTTTATAAAGTAATTCGAGATAAACTGGAGAAGGGATTTGTGCGCACAGAAGATCAGTGCCGAGGGTCAAGCTTGAAAAAATACACTTCCCAGGCCCTCCCTGCCTGGTAAATGTCTTTTCGAGCCCCCAGTTAGATGTAACGCAGCCAGAGAGTCCAGATAACCCTGATGACATCACTCCAGATGTTCGCTCCCTCCTGAGCCTCAGAAAACGTTACGCAACCGTTTCCAGAGGCGGAGTAGAGTATGACGAGCAAACTGATCCTGATGTGTAAAATCGGCGGAATTCCCCTTTAACATAGCCGAGACCTTTCAATGCAGACGTCTAACACATTTTTTACATATTTGTTTTTACAGTTCCAAACTTTTATCAGGTCAAAACTTTGAAGCAAAAGTCTACAGCTCTGCTTTTTGGGGTTAAAGTGGGCCAGACTGATCCGGAACGGATAGGTAAATAAATCTGATTGACAGTTTCATACATAATAGCCATAGACTGTATATAAGAAGTGGACGTAGTCATTTGTTTGTGGACTACAGTTTTGAAGCCTCGAGTTCGACAATTTGGCCGTCGCCATCTTGTCTTTTTTTGCAACCAGATTAGTCTGGTTTGTTTAAAAATGGCCAGTCTAATGGCCAGTCTGGTTCTGGCCATTAGGAAGAATGTAAATCCACATTGTCTTCACTTTTCAGTCCCGGAGGTTGCCCACTAGTAATAATGTCAGGAGAGTTCATTTTTTCGTGTGCCTCAGCCTGGCGTTCCTTCCAGCTGATGTCATCAAGATACTTGTACTTGCCGCAGAGTACAAAACTGTGGTACCGCCAGCCAACGTATGACCTCCGTTGCTCCTAAAGTAGTGTTATTATGGTAAGGATGGCCTCTGAGCGAGGTGAACACTGTTACCACGGTTTTGCACTCGGCGGCTCACATTACCGGAAATGGAGGAGTGACCGGAGGGGTACTCAGTTGGTTGCAATCTGCAACCAAACCGCTAGATGCCGCCAAAACCTTCACACTGTACCTTTTAATAAGTTCAAAACACATATACAGCTGGATATTTATGTGATTTAAACAGCTGTATGCAAATTACACTTCACTAAACATGACAAAATTAGACTTAAAACGTAAAAGAAATCTGTGAGACTATCCATAATATTAAGCCTGGACCTCCTCTGGCCCCCCTAACTGTGGTGATACATTTAATATAATGGAAGCGTATCTGTTCTATGAAACACATATTAGCAGCTTGCCCTGAAACTGGGCTATTTGAAGCTGAAATATAATGGGCAATTGAAATTCCCTGAAAACATTTGTAGTGGTCAGTGCATCAGAAGATGAATCTTTCATGTTGATATGTCTTATCTAGAAAGCCTTTATGAGTCAAGTGTTAATGCAGAGTCGTTGCTGTGTGTTGTTACTCTGCTGGTTCGTGCCCTTGTGTGACGGTCGGCTCTGAGCTTCAGCCGCTCTGTGAGTGAGCTGCCTACAGGAAGTTCCCACTGCTCTGGCTATCAGGGCGGAAAATGAGTGTTTGTCACCCACTTTAGTCACAACTCTGTCTGTCTCTAATGCGCACACACACACACACACACACACACACACACACACACACACACACACACACACACACACAGTTATACACCCACCATGGATCGCTGCCTCACATCCCTTTTCCCACAGCAGCAGACTGACGGGGATCCGACTGTTTAATTGAGCCTGAGGTGACGGATTATTGTCGTCGTAGTTTTTAGGAAGTCGGCTCAAACGGCCAAATTATTTCATGAGAAAGTTTGTCTTGCTGTCAATGTGATATCTATAGTAGGTCATTTGGTTGTTGATTGTGTCAAAAAACATGTCAAATGGTAGACTGAAATGTAGCTTTGAAATAATGGACCATGAGTGTTGACATTGTGTGGACAGGGGGCTCGACTTGTCTTGTTTGACGGCGTATTAGAGCCAATTTTAGATGAGAAAATAATAATTACGGAGCCAGAGGAGGGGGGTAATATTCAGAGAAAAACCTCAGAATTTCCGAGAAAATAAATTGTATATTCTCTGAGATTAAAGTGGCAAATTTACAAGAAAAAAAAATGCACAAATTTGCAAGATTATAAAGTTGAAAGTCTACAAGAGAAACTTTATAAACTCGCAAATTTGTGAGATTTTTCTCGTAAATTTGCCACTTTAATCTCAAAATTGTTTTGCTTTTTTGCAGGAGAATATCCCGTTTACTGTATGTATTATATTCCCGTATCCGAATAAGGGTTAAATCAGCAGCAACTGGACTTGGTTTAGGTTCTTGAAGACGTTTCACTTCTCATCCAAGAAGCTTCTTCAGTTCTGGCTGAATGGTAAGGGAACCCAGGAATTTAACCTCTGTGGGGTCGTTAGCAGGATAATAGAAACCAATCAATACAATGGTGCTCCTAGGTGTGACGACTGTAGTTATGGGTCATTGGAGTCAGTTGATGCCAGGTGTGAATGACTGTCCAGTGAGGTCAAGTGTGAATGGTTGGGATGCCAGGACAGCTAAAGAAGCTTCTTGGATGAGAAGTGAAACGTCTTCAAGAACCTAAACCAAGTCAAATTGCTGCTGATTTAACCTTAACTCGGATACCATGACCTGGATGACTGAGAACCTTCACAAACATATATCCCTGTAGTTTGTTTTTTAAAAACCTACAAAAGCCCTAATACGTTGCCGTAGTCTTGTTATACAGATTTCATTTTGACACTGTAAAATAATGACTTTAAACCCTCATAATTAACAGAAAAATTACAGATTATGACAGTTTAGTAGCCAAATGAAGTATTCCTCTAATTAAATTTTGCCTCTTTTAAAGTGTGAGTGCACAGAGTGTGTCCATGGCTCTGCACTTTTGCCTCCATGTACCTTCGTATAGTCCCAGTGAGGAGCACTTGCTCAACATAAGTTCAGCAGGTTTACAACCTTTGTTTTATTTCTCCAGTGGAACTTTCTCTCTTTGTTAAGAGAGAGCAGGAGAAGGCGATAAAGAAAAGAGAATTAATGCGTTTTGAAAGGGTTATCGTGAGGGTCGTGTGTGAAGCCGGAGTTTGTTGAGGATGTATAAATGTGTGTGATAAAAGTCAGCTGGCTGGAGGAGTTTTCCTTTTGGAGGGGCGGTGACCTAATACCAGAGAGTAAAGAGGTGAAAGGTGTCTCGGATCACATACAGTTTAGAAAAAAAGGTTCTGCTGAGGGCCAAGAAGTTGAGAAGCATGGGAAAGACATGAAACGTCATGGTTCAAAGCTGGCACAGCTACAGTACCATCCAGGACTAAGCGGGGCCAATCTGCAGGATGCACGGTGGAGCTGATTAGAGCTGGCAGCATTTACAGTACAGCACGGAGACAAAGATCTGCTTTAGTTTACAGCGCTGAGCTGTGTCCTAGCGTGTGGGTGGGAGCGTTGCACTTCTTCTTTGTTAGTGCTTACATTGTCTTTTTTGTAATCTGTTATACATTTACAAGCTTTAAACTTAAATTTAAACTTTAATCTTCTAATTGTTTCCTGTCCATCCAAGCGTGCTTTATTTAAATTGGATTACCACGCTGTCTTAAAAACAAAGCTGTCATTTTTTTGTTGCATTTTGAAATAATGACGAACACACCAGGCTGCACAATGTAGTAAGGTACAAAAAACAATCCCTCTGATAGGGGTCCCATTGATAGATTATACAAATGCTTTAGGTTTCATCCTTTTTTCGCCAGTTTCTTCATTGATTTGTTCAAATATTTACACATGAGTGTGATTATTGTCCCCTGCAGGCTGGTGTGGTTCATGGGAGACTGGCAATGGGACTGTTTCCAGTGTGATCACTGTGGAGCAGCTTTGATCAGGAAACAGTCTCATGCTGCCCGAAGCTGCAGAAACTGTTGGCATGACGCAGCCACCAAAACGTTAACCCCACACAGTCTACTGCAACAACAACAAAATATAACAGTAAATAAATAAATAAATTATGTGAGTTTTTCAATGTGTGCAAATGTATATCTTTATCTGGATGGTCCACTGATACTCAGTTTACAGTCAAATGACTCTAATCTTTCACTAAAATATCGTCTTATTTTCAAGTGATAGAACAATATAAGGGCTCCCCTTCAGATAGTCAGTAGCCTGGTCTCCTAGAAAATACGTTTCCATACAGTGAAACTGCATTGTCAATTATGTTTCAAACATATTCTCTCCCTGATTAGGTTTGTCTTTGATGCATCACAAATACGTTTCTAACGTCAGCAGCGTGTGACGGCAGCCTCGCTAAACTGCTGCGTCTCTCACGCGTGTGCATGGCGTCCACACCACCAGCGTTGCTGCTGCTACCAGCCCTTTCTTTCTACATAGTTTGCCTTTTATAATGGCCATTTCAATTCATTATAATTTTAATTTATATTTATTTTAGACAGAAAAAGGTTAAGAAGTGTGTGCTCATTTGTAAATAATAATTACCCACAATTTAAGGTCGGTACTCTATTAATTTTTGAAGCCGTGCAAGTCACTGCATTTTCTACAACACTGTCTTGCAAATATTTCAGAATAAAAGCCTTGTGTTAACAAATGAAGGGATTCTGTCCACAGAAAAACGCTAGATGGATTTTATTTTGAAACGGAAACAGGAAGTGTTAAGTTAAAAATAAATGGTAACTTTTTTTTAATGTCTGTGACATATCCTACAGATAAAGACTTTGACGCTGTAGTAATGTTGCTGGTATGATGTCAATATGCGGTCAAAAGATAATTTTGACTGTCTTTCCCTTTTTGCTGTGAACCGCATCGTTGGAAAAAATGAGCGAGACCTCGAATCTTGAAGAGACGCAGCTGAGCCGTGCTGCTCACGCGGCCTGTGTGGCTGCTCTAACTAAACTAAAACTAAAAGCAAGAGGTTCCGTGACGCACGCGTGCTGCTCATGCAGGCAGTGTGGCCTGGGCTTATCGTTCGCGGAAGTCCAAGTAGGGAGGAGATCGGGGTGGATGAATGGGTCAAACAAACACAGGACTTCCACCCAGGAGACTGCTGTTTGTATCCCTTATGAAACCTAAAGTCAACCTTGACGTATTTAATTTACGTCTGTAAGTTAAGTTACGTAACAAACTAGGGCTTAACGATTTTGAAACAATATCTAACTGCTATTATTTTGACTGATACTGCAATTGTGATATGATTTGTGATATTAGAGAGAATGATAATTTTTACATCATTATTCTCATTTTCTTATTAAAATGATTATGGTGTGAGGATCTGTACCAAACAAAGATGTTTGTCTTGAGTCTGTAGAATATGATGTGTAGACCAGGACATGTTTGCAGCACCACAGTATTTAACTTAAAATGGTATTTTGACACACATTTTACCTTAACAAATATTACACTTCTTGCGATTTGAAAATTGCAGTAGGCCATATTGTGATTTTGATAAAAAATGTTGTTTAAATGTGCAGCCCAATAACAAACATACTTGTTTTAAGCCAAACCATGATGTTTGTACTAAACATAACCAAGCAGTTTTTATTGCATTTTTGTTTTGTTTAGCTTCAATTTAAAACATTAACCACGTGTTGAAAAACTTTGACTCTAAACCAGGAGAAAAAATGTTTCCCACAAAACATAATAGAGAATGCAGTTTAGTTGTATGGGAATATCATTTTGATGGAGACAGGGTTGGTGTACAGTACGAGTTAATGTTCCCCCACTCCTCCAGTCACGTCTCATTCTCTTTCCACTCCGTCTTTTCCGTCTCTCCAGAGGGTTTGGCGTCCCACAGCCGCAGTGTTTCATTGCCTCCCTATTTTACCTCTCAACACAATTATTTTTCATCACGGCAGTTCTGACTCTCAGCTCAGATCCATTATATTCTCACTGATCCCACAACAGATTTGAAACACAGCTTCATCCGTGCAAACATCAGAGTTTAGGATTGTTAGGCAGAAACAGACGGTTTATCAAAAACTGGCTTTGAAAGGTTCATCTGCTATATAGCCAAAAAAAAACAGCTAATAGATAGAAGTGAAAGGGTTTTGCTTTCTGTGTTGAGGCGACACCCAGAAAATAAACGCTCCAAATGTTTCTTTCCCAACATGAAACTCACACTACGGTGGCCCCCCAGCAAAGCCCTCTTCATCCAGACCCCAGCAAAGGCACTCAATTTGATTTAACCCAGAACATTTACCAAACCGACGGATTAGAAGTTCATACACACGGCTCAGGTTTCCTGCTCAGCCTCAAGGGCAAAATATGGTCCTTATTTCTTATTCCCTGCAGACCTGACTTCCCTTGTTGACTTATTTTATTAGGTTGTTCTAGTTTGTGGGGATTTATATTTTATTGACATCACATTTATTTTTATTCACATATAAAAACACGAAGAATATAGCTGTAATATTAATGTAGTGTTTTGGATAGTCATTACTTTACAGTGGTTTCCAGGAACGCCACTCGATCTGTGAAATAGCTCTACAACATTTTTAAAAATATCATCTGGCCTTATTAATGGGTGTGTAAGGCCCAAATGACAATATCATGACTCCCTGAGTGTTTAAATAATCACTGTAATGTCTTAAGCATTCAGTGTTACTGTGATTGACCACTGGCACCTGAACACACTTGCCCTGAAGTAATAAACCCAACCCTCTGATTTATACAGGCTGAAGAAAAGCAGCTTCAGCCACGTTAGGAATGTGCACCACTCACACAGAGATCCCAGGTAGAGCACCTTAGTAATGAAAAAACATACATGCATTCGTACCGTAAAGAAAAGGACACTCTGGCTCACAAATCAGAGCTGGCAGGACTATCAGGAACGTTCTGTCCTGTTACTGTTGAGCGCAACTTTCCCCGTACGCTCAGCAGAGACCGAGACAAAAGGGCAAAAGTGATGAGTGGAGAACAAAACAAAGAGGGTCACTGAAAAAACTTGCATGATTGAAAGCAGAGCAATAACTTCACTGGTGAGGTGAGGCAGAAGTGTCAAAAAGATTTTTCCGTTTTTCCCCTGTCCCCCATGAAACATGTTTTGACTCTAAAACGAAAATGAAAGAAGCGCTAAATATTAAGCTACAGCTAGCCTGGTTCTGTCCAGGGTAACAAAATCCGCCAACAGCACCTCTAAAGCTCACCAGTATATGTCTTTTTTTTTAAATATCTGAACTAGGGGATAACAAATATGTAGTAGTTGACACCAATACCAGGGAAATTCCACGATGCCCAATTCGAGACCACAGTAAAAAACAAAAACGAAACAATAAATCCTATATACTTCAAAATACACTCCTTCATTACTGTTTTTTTTGCGAATTCATCATTAATCCCTGATGATCTGCCTCAAGTTTCTCGCCAAAAACCAAATTTTACAGCATTTTATGTTTGAACACATCATGATAACGTTATAATTTTCCTTCGCTCAGTAAGAAAAAAAATTGTGAATAGAGCTTGAATGCATCATAATGTAACGCAATGCAACCTCCATACGTTAGCTGTTAACTTCATTATTTAGCCAAGCAGGACTGTGCTGCCCGCCAGCTGCTAACAACTAACGTTAACTAGCTCTCCTGCTGCCGATTTCAACAAGTATTAGTTGTTCACAATGTAGCATTATCAGGGACATTCTTTTCCGTCATTGGTTGCGTTACTTTTTCCTACCATGGTGAAGGCATGACCCGCCCAACTCTGCTTCTGGTTGGCTTACCCTGATATTCTGACCCTAAACCTAACTAATCTCACTCCTCATGCCTAAACATAACCAACCCAACCAACGATGGTGAGTCTTGCCTTCGCCAGTAGGAAAAAAAAAGAGAAATGTCTGATGACGTCATTTTGCATAATAATTAGCCATGTGCTTCTGTTTGTTGCAGGGCGAGTGTGTATTTTCGGAGCAATGGGTAGTCTCCGACATGCAACTGAAGTAACGGTTCTCATGACATCCCTAATCTGAACAAAAAATGTTGTAAAAACAAGAGTTTGTGGTAAAAGTCACTCATACAGACATTAGAGATTGGGACCAATCTTCTCATCTAACTCTTGGCAAGAAAGCAAATAACCCTGTTTCCCAAAATGTCTATTTTTACAGTTGTCCCAATCAATTCTCCTGCATCAATTTTTCATCAAGCTCGCCATGAGCACAGAAACACAATATAAGATGTTCATATACATGCGCGCATGATGATTTTACTGCTGCCTACGTTGTGTGTGATCTCCACATAGAGGCCAAGCATGGACCAACTGGACTCATTTTATAGGTGACCCACTAAGTAAGTTAATTGAACACTTGTGCCGACAGACAAACACATACGCTTAAATAACTGAGCAGTTGTATCGTGTGCAATGAGGGAACGATTAACGGAACGTTTACATTGATTTAATGTGTGTGTTCAGAAATAGATGATGATTTAGTTTCAGTTTCAGCTGTGAAATGAGAAGGATAAAAGCTGTTTGAAGGCGTTTCATTCTCATCACGTACTGTATGTTGCAGAGTGCGCTGTGCATGTTTCACAGATGTTGGGTTTTTTATTCCACCGCACTTATCTATCTTGCTCAGTATTGTAATGAAAGCCACAGAATGGGAAACATTATTGGAAGATATTTGTCAGAGAAATGAGATCCACATGTGATCTGGATTCAATCAGAATCTAAAACTCTTGTTTGTGCGCCGAGAGAGGCCGAATCAAACCGCCATCAGATTGATTATTAATAGACTTAGTCATGTGTTCAAAGAAGGAATGTGTGTGTGTGTGTGAGAGCGCTATCTTTGTTGTATTGAAGTTGGCTCAGCAACGATTTCCAGTCAAAGCCAAGAACATAAACAAATGCTGGAGGGGTTGATGGTGTGTTTTTTTTTCTGTTAAATAATAAGTTCTCACGAAATAGACCACCACCATTACCAGAGGTGCACTCACCCCTCTCCCTCACTCCTTTTCTTCCCCCTACAAACCCACTTGATTCAGTAATGAATGCTCTCCTAATTGAACACAGATTGAGCAACATGACATACTTTACTTTTATTTTTTTATACACTTTTTATTTTGTGCAGCGAGGACCCAAGGGCTGTTTGTCTGACTTCACTCGATCATGACTCTGACCCAAAGTGTAATTTAATTCAAAACATTCTAAACAATCACTTCAGGACACAAGTATGGCTCCAATGAAACCTAATTCTCTAATCCCCTAAGGTAACGGTAGAGTTGAGCCCAACCTTCAACGGCGTGTTCACAGTAACACACATATATATACCAATCTGTGTCAAAGATTACGGTGCAGACGTGCCAGAGCTTTTTCTGCTCAACATGTAACTGTCAAAAAGTATCCGTCAACAAGAACTTTAATGTCAAACCTCACTGTTGGACCATTAAGGATCCCACCAGGGTTATGGGCAGAAGCTGTACAGTAACCAGCCTGCCAGGGTTGGTGTGCTGGTTGTTGCTGTAGTGACTCCTGCTGGTTGGTTGGACAGTCTGAGCAGAATGAGGTGGGATCTGAAGGACCTAGCCAGCCCGTTCTCACTCCTAACTCATCAAATATGGCAGCTTGGTCCGTGGCCCTACACCTCAAACTATGGCTCTCTATGTGGCCGTAGTTATGACGGGAGTAAAGGAGGAAGTCAGGTTACGTAGCATAAAGGACGCTGTCACAAGCCAGCTTTTAGTCCGTTTTAATCGAACTCTGGTGCGGTTTGTTTGGGCGATTGTGAACGCAGTAATCATATTCTTGTGTGGACCAAAACAACAGGACTGTTTCCATGTGAACTCCAGTGCGGTTCGATTGCATTGAGAACATAATCCGACCCAATTGCAGGAAGTAAACGACAGGTTAACATAGTGGGAGAGGTTGGACCTGGACATCTGCAGAAGGCCGATGTTTGTTTGACATCAGGGCCGAAGAGAACATAAAGAATATGCTTAATAAACTCCACAAAATTAGTGAATGTAGTAAAATAGTTTTAAAAAGTTGTAAAAGTTATTAGCCGATAACCTCGAGGAGAAGGGATTTGTTAAAAAATGACAAAAAAGAGTCAAAATGAAAAATAAATAATATTTCAAAGTCAACGATTCCCTTCATAGAATTGGCATCTCTCAAGATGAAAAAGATGAATTCGCTCCTTCGTACATTCCCTTCAGCTTTTTTTTACATCGATTTTTTACTATTTGATCTGCTTTAACTTGTGCACTATGAAACCGAACCAGACTACATTGAAAACGAACCAAAAGTAACAATTTCACTCTGTTTCGGACTAACCAAACAGACTATGGCTTGTGAAAGCACCCTAAGAGTGACAAATACTGCTTGGGGTGGCAGTCGGGGGCAATGGATGGTTCAAACAAACACAGGACTTTCACCCAGGAGAGCAGCGTTCGTGTCCCGTGTGAAACCAAAAGTCATTTTGAGTTACGTAACATTTTAAATACGTAATGTTACTACGCCGCTTACCTAACGTAGCGTGGTTACATAATGTTACAAACATACAGTATGTACCCAATAAGAATAATCTTTTCCTAAACCTAATTTTGTTGCCTAAACCTAAACGAAGTTTTTTCCTGTGGAAACGGAAGTTTATTTTGAAAAGACAGTGTATGCATGTTATGAGCAAAAACTGATCTGGATCACGTTCCCACAAAGGAACTGCTCCAGAATTGGTTTGTGGCTTGTCTGGACCAAATTTTATGACAATCCATTGATAATTGTTGAGACATTTCACTCAAAACCATAAAAATATCACTAGCGCTACAGAGGAAAAGTCACGGGATCAGCAAAGTCAGTAGGATTCATCCTCTGGGGACCATGAATGTCTGTACAAAGTCTCATGGGAATCAATCCAACAGTTGTTGGGATATTTCAGTCTGAACCAAAGTGGTGGACCGACTGACCGACATTTGCCGAAGTAAAACTAAAAGTGCAAAAACAGAATAAGAAGTGTGAACATCTTGGCGTCAACGAGAACGCTGCCCTGCCAGGGAAATGCCCCTGCACCGCCACGATGTCTGATACACGCCATTTCATACAACTAATGGGCTCGCCACAGTACCAAATTTCCTCACATCCTTTATGAGACGTGCATGCATGCATGTCCGCATGTGGGCTTGTGTTTAGATGTTTTCTGCCTGTTTGTGTGTGCGTGTGTGTGTGTGTGTGTGTGTGTGTGTGTGTGCGTGTGTAGGTCTGAAACGGGAAACTGAGTGGGAAAAACCCACTTTAGTTAGATCCTGTGTGAGGAGGCCACTGACTGACCACAGACGAACCACAGAGTGAGTGGAGCTGCACCACAGCCTGCACCGTGAAACAGGAGTGAGTAGAGCTGACCGGGCACCCAGCTGCATAGGCACAGTTTGGACTTTAAGGTTGGGGGTTCACAAAAAAAAAGGAAAATCTAGTGGAAATGTAATGTGTACAACGGAGACTTGGAATATTGTGAGAATTACCATAGAAACCGTACTCACACTAACCTCAAAACCCGCCAGTAAACCAGAGATGAGCCTCGCAGGCTCGTTGATAGACCAACAGTGGGCGACCCGGAGGTGTCTAATA
This sequence comes from Sebastes fasciatus, assembly GCF_043250625.1. Classification (NCBI taxonomy): domain Eukaryota; kingdom Metazoa; phylum Chordata; class Actinopteri; order Perciformes; family Sebastidae; genus Sebastes; species Sebastes fasciatus. The sequence continues at coordinate 25,020,621 of NC_133799.1, read as the reverse complement.
GCATATACACCGATCAGCCATAACATTAAGACCACTGACAGGTGAAGTGAATAACATTGATTATCTCGTTACAATGGCACCTTGCAGTGGGGGGGGATATATTAGACAGCAAGTGAACATTTTGAACTGTGTGTTGGAAGCAGAAAAAATGGGTCAGCGTAAGGATGTGAGCAACTTTGACAAGGGCCAAATAGTGCTGGCTAGACGACTGGGTCAGAGCATCTTCAGAACTGCAGCTCTTGTGGGATGTTCCCGGTCTGCAGTGGTCAGGACCTACGTACCAAAAGTGGTCCAAGGAAGGACAGGGTCAGACCCGACTCATTGATGCACGTGGGGAGCGAAGGCTGGCCCGTGTTGTCCGATCCAATAGCCATGAGCCATGCTCACTTTTGCCTTGTTAGTTCTGTGTTATTATAAAAGATATTGATAATATTTAAATCCCTACATGCATTTTTAGCCACTAGGAGGTTCAGTGAGCCCCCTGATCCAGCGCAAACCGCGTCTGTGCCCAGCAGTCACCAGCGCTGTGGCAATAACTCCGTGGAACCAGATAGATAACCGATGCGTATATTACACACAAATACACACTCATCCGTGCGTGCATCCACAGTTCTCATCTGGCTGACAGATGCCCTCCTTGTTGCAGTTTGCACACAAGATATTCTCTTCTACTAAATGAGTGCAAAGTCTTCATAAGTGCACCGGTACATTTTATTCCCTGTATCATTACTGCAGCTCCCATACAGATAAAACCAGGATTGATATGCTACAGAGGCCAGTAAGCAGCTCTGCTCTCCCAGAGAGCGCACGCACAATAGACCAGGGGGGCCAATAAATCAGGGATTACCCAACTTTTTCTGTTCTATTAATCTTAAACAATAAAACATGATGAGTCATTTATTACTTTATCAGCTCCAATCGTCAGGGGGCTTGTAAGGGAGTACGGCCGGGTGACGGGAACAAAAAAAAAGGAGTGACCGTGAGGTGAGGGATGAGAGAGATTCCCAGGAAATGAAGATACCGGCAGTAGTGGCCTGTGGAGAGAGAGAACGGGGGATGATGGAGAAAAGGGGATTGAGAATCGGAGGAGAAGGAGGAGGAGGAGGGAGGATGGAAATCAAAACCATATGCAGGCTGAATCTCCAGTATTGTTCCCAACTCAAACCAGCTGTCCGCTCTTGGCTTATCCATCAAAATAAACATTTTCTCGATGGCCACGAGCTACGCCGGCCTGTTAATCATTAAAAAACGCTGCAGCCACACACTCACTCCATTACAGCACCAACAAACCTAAAGGATGCAAAAACAGGCAATCATGTTCTGTACACCCGTTAAGATGCACTCACATGCAACGGTACATCTTGCAGTTGGAATAATATGAGAGATGATCCAGAGAGGACATGTGTTTGCTTTGTTTGTTTTTTCCACGGCGACCTCGCCTCTTTTATAGCTGTTCAACCTGAGTTTGCTGGCTCAAGGTCAAAGCATTCTGAAACAATTACTTCAGGGCCCTGGAAGATGAATCACACATTTGTTTTGCTCTTCGCCGGCTTCGTCTCTGCCATTAAAGTTTTCATCAATTTACAAAAACCGCAGCGAGTGCTTCAAAGGCTTCCTTTAGCTGAGTGCGTCTGTGTCGAGGGTCTGTGTTCGGGCTGGCCGTGCGTGCCAAGTAACCTGTTGCCAGTGCAGTCGGTGCTTCAGAGCTCAGTAGTCTGTATCGCTGTATCTGATCTCCACGGACGGACAGACGAAGAGCAGGAAGTGAACGATGAATTCTGGAAGCCACTTTCATGTCTTGTTGCGTTTCTATTAATCACTTCACTGTTTGAACAGCGAGCATTTGTTAATGCATACTGTTTGACAGCAGAGTGTGTGAGGTCGGAGCAGAAGCTAATTGTCTAAGAAGTAGGCCGACATACGTGTTCCTAACGGTTTGATGAATTTAAGTACACTAATAGTCCTCTCTAGAGGATTTACACTGCACTAAAAACTGTCTTATACTGTATATAGTTAACTATATAGTGAATAATAATAGACATGTTTGGATGTGTTGCTGCATGAAACAGGATGTTTGGGCTGGAATAAATTATCTGAGGAACTGGATTTTAATTTTAATGAGAGTTCAAAAATAAATTCAAGCCTCTTGAACTGCAACAGCATTTTGAGAAATGGAAACAGTGTTTTTGCAGGGACCCAAACTTTTACTGCTGCTAATGCTAGTTAGCTTGACTAGGGTGGTCAATCGATTAAAATATTTAAAAGTGATTAATCGCAAATTAATCAAATTTTTTATCTGTTCAAAATGTACCTTAAAGGGAGATTTGTCAAGTATTTAATCCTCTTTTCAACATGGGAGTGGACAAATATGCTGCTATATGCAAATGCATGTATGAATTTATTATTGGAAATCAATTAACAGCACAAACGGGCGGCTGTTGCTCAGATGGTAGAGCAGGTCGTCCATCAATCGGAAGGTCTGTGGTTCGATCCCCGGCTGTTCCTGGTCACATGTCGATGTGTCCTTGAGCAAGACACTTAAGAGACACCGAAGGCATAGCCATCGGTGTGTGAATGGGTATTTAGATTAGATCCTGATGGGCAAAGTTGGCACCTTAGCAGCCTCTGCCATCAGTGTATGAATGTGTGAGTGAATGGGTGAATGCTGACATGTAGTGTAAAGCGCTTTGAGTGGTCGGAAGACTAGAAAAGCGCTATATAAATGCAAGTCCATTTACCATTTTACAAAAATAATAACAAATATTGTCCAGAAACCCTCACAGGTACTGCATTTAGCATAATAAATATGCTCAAATCATAACATGGCAAACTGCAGCCCGACAGGCAACAACCCTTTGAAAATGGCCATGCAAGTTTTTCCTTGCCAAAATTTAGCATAAGTTTGGAGCCATATTTAGAAACCTGCGCGACAAACTAGTATAGCATGGTTGGTACCGATGGATTCATTAGGTTTTTTAGTTTCATATGATGCCAGTATCTTCACTCTAGCTCTAGCTTAAAACTGAGCCTGCTACAACCTAAAAATTGTAAGTTGCGTTAATGCGTTAAAGAAATTATTGGCGTCAAAACAAATATGCTTTAACACCTTTTATCGCGTTAACTTTGACAGCCCTAATGTTTACATTACGCAGTCATTTGATTTGACATTGTTCATTTAAGCAACAGCTCACGACAGGCCGTACGTTGTTATTATGTCACAGCTAAGGTGCGGCCATGAATGTCTGTACAAAATGTCGTGTTTCATGTTCAATAGCTTGGATCAAAGTGGTGGACTGACATACCGTCTAACATTACCGTCCATAGAGCCACGCTGCTAACATACTGTAGCTAAAAATAAACTACACTTCATATTTGAAATATTATCTCAATACATGACTAAACCATTGCCACATGCCACAGCTCCATATATACATTGTAATACTGATCAAAATCAAATGTGCTGCAGCAGTGCGGCTGAGTCAGAAACTAAAGATAGTAGCAGCCTGTACTGTACATATCACCAGCAATAGCACTTTATCTCACTTTACATACACACAGAGACATACATGTATGCAGGCCTCGTTCAGGGATCAACACAGTTTAACCACAGTCAACTGCAACCTAAGAATATAACACACACACATCTGACAGCACTAACGGGAGAAACATAATACACACATATTCTGAGGTTTGCAGATGCTGCAGGGGAAGAGAAGGTCCTGACAGTAAACTGACGCTCTCAGACATCTGGCGTCCACAGATAAACTTACACAGCCTCAGTCATAAATACACAGTGGTGCCATGATGCACACCAGACATGACAGCAGACAGGGGTGCTGTTAAAGGAGGGAAAAGATGGGAAAGCAAAATATAAGACAGGTGGCTGGAGAGGAAATAAGAGATGTTGAAAATATTACATAAAAGAGAGGATTCAGGCGATAATAAGAAAATAAAACAACAAGATGGAGGTAAAGAATAGTGTAGAGAGGCGAAGTCCCGCCCCTTCTGGTGGACCACCACGGGACCTTTTTTTGGAAAAAAAAATATGTACAGTAGTCAACGACAAGAGATAAATATTTTTTGGATCCCGTCTGAATTGTGGCATGGATCACACATATGTGTCTATGTAAAACATAATTTTGTCAGGAAAGTCTCAGTTAATCATTTAGTTTTGTGTGGGGCCGTTAAAGTTAACACGATAATAATGCATTAACGCAAATTTGTTTTAACGCCACTAATTTCTTTAACGCATTAACGAAGTTGATCTTCCAGCGGTTATAGCGGTTTTAAAGCTAGAGTGAAGATACTGGCTTCATATGAAACTAGAAAACCTAAAGAATCCATTGGTACCAACCATGTTATACTAGCTCGTCTCGAAGGAGGTGAGATAATGCTCCAAACTTACGCTCAATTTTGGCAAGGAAAAACTGTCATGGTCATTTTCAAAGGGGTCCCTTGACCTCTGACCTCCAGATATGTGAATGAAAATGGGTTCTATGGGTACCCACGAGTCTCCCCTTTACAGACATGTCCACTTTATGATAATCACATGCAGTTTTGGGGCAAGTCATAGTCAAGTCAGCACACTGACACACTGACAGCTGTTGTTGCCTGTTGGGCTGCAGTTTGCCATGTTATGATCTGAGCATATTGTTTATGCTAAATGCAGTACCTGTGAGGGCTTCTGGACAATATCTGTCATTGTTTTGTGTTGTTAATTGATTTCCAATAATAAATATATACATACATTTGCATAAAGCAACATATTTGTCCACTCCCATGTTGATAAGAGTATTAAATATTGCTCAGTGAACTACATCTTTCGTCTCGCACAATATACGTCATCAACACTAACTAGCTAGCTAACTTCGCTATGTTCCACGCACAAATGAAACGTTATCTTACCTGATGTGTTTTATTCAGCGACTCCTGGTGTTTTTATCAGCCGGGAAGAGAAAGAACGATCAGACGTGTTGCTGGTGTGAGTACCTCCCAGTACGAAACACACAGGCATCGTAGCTTCAGAGAGATAGATGTCACTTACGTGACTTTTGGGTGTGTTGTATCATATTCTTTACAACAAAATGTGACTTTCTTGACTTGCAAAATTATGTTTTAAATAGACAAACATCAGTGTGATTCATGGCACAATTCAAACGGGATAAAAAAAATATTTATCTGTCGCCGTTGACTACCGTTCATATTTCTTCCGAAATAAGGTCCCATGGTGGTCCACAGGAAGGGGCGGGATTTCGCCTCTCTATGATACAGTATAGAAAATGCTTATAGACTACATAAAAGGAAGTAGAGAGGAAGCAGAGGAGAGTTTTGTGTTTCTCTTTGAGTCTTTTTGCCACTGTCTATTGTCCCGCTGTCCATATGTTTCCTACCATCAAGCAGTTATCTGTCAGACAGACGTTATACTAACGGGACGGGACTAACCTCTGCCAACAGACGAGGGCACGCCGGCCGGACAGTTTGTGCGGCCTTGTGCAGTCACTGGCGTGCAGCATCCTTCCTCTTCATACTCAGCCGCACATCAGCGCCGTGTTTGTTCTGTTTCTGAGATGAAGATGGATTGAATAGTGTCCCGTGTTTATTTCTGTGTGTTCTGTACCGAGGGCAGGGCCGGCTCTGTTCGACCACTGAGCTGCTGCGTATCCCCCAGCAGGCTTTGCTGTGTCCAGTGCCAAGAAAAACAGCACAGGCTTTAGACCTGGAGAGGCCATATCCTGCAGCCTCTTAGGACTAATACGGGTGTGTGAGTGTGTGTTTGAGGGGGGATTAGCATGTAGATGCACGTTTGAGTGTTTGCTTGTAGACTTTTATGTGCATGTGTGTGTGAGGAGATAAACAAAATTAGTGTGAGTCTGCATGCATGTGTTAACAACAGTGTCAGGGTGAAAATATTTGTGTGTTAATGTGAGGCTGTTGGGTGGTTTGAGGGGTACAGTTTATCCCAGGTTTAGGCCGGGTTAACTCTCTCCTCCCTTGCAACCCAAACCAGTCCAGCAGTAATAATCCATTCCGGTCTCCAGCGAAAAATGTTGGTATTGTACGTTTCTGCAAACGAGAGATACGTTGAATGTCGACATTTTTGCATTCGGTCAGAGCAAGTGACGTAGTATATCCAGCGGCTGATCAATCAATCCATCAATCCATCAATCCATCAATCAATCAAACAAACAACAGAATACACAAAACAAATTAGCAATTTAACAATTTGATGATTTGATATCAATTGAACATTACGTGGTATAAAAGTTAAGTGGTATAACAACGACTATAACAAGCGAGAAAGTCCACTAATGGGGGGTCGGAGGGGTCAAACAAACACAGGACTTTCACCAAGGAAACCGCTGTTCGTGTCCATTGTGAAACCAAAAGTCAACATGTTATGTAACTTTACGTAAGAAAACTTGTTAAGGGTGGTTGTTCTTTATTACGATAGTTAAGGTTATTCGTTTATTATTTTAACACAAACCATGATCTTATTTCCAACCTTAAAGAATTGGGAGCATTTCTGTTGCCTCTGGACGGCTCTCAACATGGCGGCGGCTGAGCTGGTGGTTCGTAGCTAACAGTGCTAAAAGTGCTAACAGTGAAAACAACGGCAACAGTGCTGACAGAGCTATCCAGTGGGGCACGCTCACATGCACTAAAAGCATGCGCGGCCGGCCCGGCGATGTCAACAAAGCACAGAGAAGCTCGGATTACAACACACACAGAGAGAGCGTTTCTGCAAGTGTGATACGAGTCTAATATGAAACATATTTATGAAACTTATTTCAGAAACGTCGACATTCAACGTATCCCGTGGTTTTTCAGAAACGTAAAATGCCAAAAAAAACATTCTGGTGTCTGGGAGTGACGTCATCATGCTGCTCTCTCTCTCTCTCGGACAGGATGAACAGGCCCACTGCATCACATGACGAAGAACTAAGTAGTGAATAGTGTTTAAGTCAGTTGGATTTTCACACATAAATTGCTGTACAGTAGACACACACACACACTGTAAACATCCTGCGGGATGAATGTGCTTCTCTGGGTATGAAAGTCAACCCTAGTGTAACCCCAAAAGGAATAACACAGCGGCTACTGTTTAGGCCGGCCTATAGAAAGAGCTGCTCATTACGTAGCCGTTAACAGAGACAGTGTTGTGTGTGTGAGGGAGGAAATACTGTATGTACTGCTACACAGCAATTATCATATCAATAGACTTTCGTAGCAATTTCAGGAATGCAGCATGTCACACAGTTGCTTACAGCTATGGATTCTTTCATTGAAGTCTTTAATTGTGACTAATTGTATAACTCTCACTCTACTAGATGATGGAATCCACAACACATCATTTGTCCTGCATAACAGATTCGTCTTCTGAAACTAAAGAACAGACAAACAAGTGCCTTTTTAAAATATGTGACGTCACTCAACATGATGTGACATGAGCATAGACTGAAAAGTGGACGTAATCACCGTGACGTCACCCGTTACTTTGTGGACTACCAATATAAAGCCAGAGTTTGGCAGTCGCCATCTTGGTTTTTGGAGCCACAAGTGACCATATTTGGACGAGAGGGTGGATCTGTGGAAGAGCGAGACCCAGCGGGGGCAGGTACCATTAGCAAAGAACATATATTGATAAGAAGTGAAAGTCAATTGTTCGTTCCATTGCAAAATCAGCGCCCAGCAGCAGAGCTACGATTCCGCCATTTTGGACTGAAAGCGACTACCGGACGCCAGTAAAACGTCCGCCTACAAAGAGCCGTACAAAAGTCAAACAAAATTATTTCTATTCTATTGTGATATTCTATCAAAATGGCCTGTGTTGAACAATAAAATATTATAAATATAATAAGCGTTTTCAGTCCAAAATGGCGGCAACGGCTGTTGTCAAAAAAACACCAGAGTTTCGTCTCTTTGCTTCTATACTCTCGACAACACGGAGGTCGAGCACAGTCCAAACCAGGACGGCAAACTTTATTACTCGTTTAAACCTTGACAAAGGCAGCGCAGACCAGATCGACTCCTTCCGTTCTTACCTTTCACAATAAAAGCCCTAGACATATAATATTCGCAGGCGAGTATTTCGCATTTTCGTGTCGTTCGTATTCGCTATGCCCCTGGTGTGTAAAGGCCTTAAGAGTGTCTTTTAGTACAAGCAAACGCTGAATAACACCGTGATAGCGACGTCGTGGTAGTGACTTGTCACTCAAAGCAGCTACGCCGTTAATTATGCAGAACTTTAAGCGTTAATATAATTTAAACAGGTGAGATATTTAAAAATTCACCCCTCGTACAGTTGTTATGAATGGGAAAATTAGCTATAGAGACCAAAAAAACGTTTTTGTACCAGGCTGTAAACGTGTTTATTTCTGCTGTAAAGTCTGGCATTTCAACATGGAGGTCTATGGGGATTGACTTGGCTTTTGGAGCCAACCTCAAGTGGCCATTCTAGGAACTGCAGTTGGCTTCATTTCTCAGCCCCGGAGGTTTCCGCTTGGAGTCAGAAGGACTGTTAGAGCTGTTACCCAGACCTTACCCAATTATACTGCTGAGCATGAAACAACCGAGATTAATAACATTCGCGTGTGATTCTGTGACTTCAAAGTGGACTCTGATATTAAAAGTTGTCCAGCTTCGGGAGGACGGGGGTGTGTAGACGTAGCGTTTCCTCGGGGGGACTGAGAGGGAAAGGAAAAGACAGAGACTCTCCATTGATACTCAACACAAACTGCTGACTGTTCTCTCTCTGTGGGACAAACTCTCTCCCACTCTCATGTTGCTTTCCTGTTGTTAAAATAAAAGACTTGACAGTTTAAGTCAGGATGCAGAGTTCACTGGCAGGTCTCTTGTGTGGCCTCTTTTCATCCTCTCTAGAAAAGTGAGCTACCAGTCATACAGATCAGTCATTTTATTCTCTACAGCCGATACATTCCTTTATCAGTAGGAGTATTTCTCAATGGTAAAATCATTTCTGTAAACGAACTGCGTGATCTCTGGAACCCTGTGTCGTACGTTTTTCTGCGAGTAGTGGGAATGTTTCCTAAAAGCGTCCTGCTGTACTTCAAAGGTTTATGTACTTTGTGGTTAAAGAAATATGTTAAAGGTAAAAACTACAGCTGGAGAAGTGGACCTGTATTCCCATCTCGCTCTCTGCCTCCCTCTGTGTGGCAGAGACCAATGCAACGTTTTTCCTTCATCCTTATTTATCATCATTTGTCACGCTGGATGTTGAAAAGTGATTTTGTGATTGCAGACATGTAATCAAAGCGAACACTGTTAAAGCCATTGGTTATGTTGACTTAAATCAACTGTTCTGAGATGGAAACAAAAAAAAAACATTTACCAATGTTATTGCCAGAGTAGAAGTAATAGTAATTATTTCTCCCATTAAAGGAACAATGTATAACATTTTTGGGGATCTATTATCGGAAGTGGAATATAATAATCATAACTATGTTTTCTTTAGAGTATAATCACCTGAAACTAAAAATCGTTGTGTTTTCGTTATCTTAGAATGAGTCCTTCATATCGACATAGGGAGCTAGTCCTCTTCACGGAGTCCGCCATGTTTCTACAGTAGCCCAGAACGGACAAACCAAACACTGACTCTAGAGAGAACCTTTCCCGTTTTTACGTTACCTGAAGGCCACCGTAGTACTCGGCGGCTCACGTTACCTTAGTCTAGGAAAGGGAGGAGTGAGCGGAGGGGTACTCAGTTGGTTGCAATCTGCAACCACACCACTAGATGCAGCCAAATCCTACACACTGCACCTTTAAAGGAACAGTTTAACATTTTGGGAAATAGCGATCAATACCACTCTAATGTTTGCCCGTTAAATGTGAAGCTACAGCCGGTTATCTTAGCTTAGCAAGACTAGAAACAGGGGAAAACAGCTAACCTGGCTCTGTCCAAAATCCCCCTACCGACACCTCTAAAACTCATTAATGAACACGTTTTATCTCACTTGTTTAATCTGTACAAACCAAAGTGTAAAAATGACACAAGTTGTTGTTTTACGGGAGCTTATGTGCTCGACTATTTCATCGATGGCTGCAGTGACTTCCTCGTCTAGTGTGATTAAAAACTACAAATCCATATGTCTTAACCTGTTTATTGTGGCAGGGCCATGTGTTGCTGAATGGTTAAACTTTATCAATGCATCATGATTCATGAGCTCATCATAATCAGCATTGATTGTTTACTTGTGTCCACTAATCACAGTCTGCATGGGAGCAGTTCAGTTGAAAAGAGATTCTCAGATTGTTCCATTTGAAGAAGTAAAAACATACAGTATTTGACAGCTTGAGAAAAGTCCAAAATATAATCAGTATTTTGTGTCTTTTATTATACAGTATTATACAGTAATCATTTCCAACCTGATTTTTATCATATCATTATCTTAACCTTGGGAGGCCCCAACCAACCCTGATGCTAATTCTTCAAAGTCACCAGTACAGTTGTCAAATAAACACGGTGGAATAAAGAGAACAATATTTGCCTCTGAAATGTAGTGGAGTGAGACGATCCTCCCAACAAGCAAAACAACACATGTTTACATTTAAATGACAAAGACCTCTAGGGGCCGTTGTAGTTGTGACAGGAGCAGAGGAGGAAGTCAGGTGACGTTATAGAATGACAAAGTCTTTATAGGAGGTCGGCTGGAGGGACTTTAGCACGGGAGACAGCTGTTTGTTTCCTGTGTCCAACCGACAGTCAGCGTTGTGTCTGTTAAAGCATGAACACGATCTTCCCTAACATTAACCACATGTTTATTATTATAACCATGACAATGGTCCCCTAACATTAAAGGTGCTACATTTGAAATTAAGAGCATCAGTATAGCAGCAACCAACTATTGTCTATGTAAAGATATAGAGGCGTAATGTCTACCTGAGCAGAGAATGAAATCACTCTCCCTCTGTGTGTGTGTTGTAATCTGAGCTTCTCTGTGCTTTGTTTGCACAATCGCCCCCTGCTCTGCACTGCTTTCATACGGCGGTTACCGCAGATAACGCCGTCTCAACCAAGCCCCCAGGAAGTTCGCCGGTCGTCGATCAGGAGTTTCGTAGTAGCCGAACGGCAGCACTACAACTTCTGTGTCCGTCACGTGACGCCATTGGGCCCAAAAATACTTTTTCCCATTGACTTACATTGGGAAAGAGACGTCTGTAAATTATTTTATTATATCCCTTCCTCCGTTCATATGAATGAGACCCAGACCGAGGCTGGGGCGAGGGCTGGGAGGTGGAGTTAAAGGAAACGCTGCTGCTTCTGCTCTATGGGCCCAATGGATGCAGAAGATCGCCGGAAGATCCGGGTAAATTTATACTCGGAAGTTGAACTTTTTTTGCTTCATGCACCACTGAGCAACTTTCATAGGAATGAACGGGGCCCCGCCTCCAACGCTGTATCCAGGGTTGCGTCTAAAATTCCATACCAACATGCTATTTAGTATGCTAAAACAGTATGTGAGATATTTTACTATGTCAGAAACCTTAGTATGAAACCAATAGTATGGGAATTTCATACTATTTCCGGTGAAATATTACAGTATGCAAACGCTGGACACTATGGCAGCATAAATATCCCACAATGCAATGAGGTAGTGACGACAACGTTCATAACGGACGTTGACGGACGGCTCTGTGACGTCTATAACGCTTCAATTTAACTGTAAGTTTAAGATTTCACTTTGCTAGGCGTAATATATATTTTAAATTAATTCAGACTTTGATTCTCACAAACCGTCATTTTGGTCACGTGAGGTTGGCAAGGGTTACCATGGTTACACGTCTCCAACCGGTAACGTAAATTACTACTCAGTGCGTCCAAAAAGATACGTACTACTTTTTATTCACACAAAAGTATGTTGAACGATAGTACACCTGTTGAGTATGTAGTGCATAGTATGCCGTTTCGGACGAAGCCTAGTTCTCTTTATACGTCCATGTGCTAGCCGCCGGCTCAGCCATGTTTGCCATGTTGAGAACCGTGTAGAGGCAATCCCTCAATCATAGATATGATCTGAATTTGGAATTTAGCCTCTAGCCTTTAAGGAAGTAGTCTTTTCACCAAACCAAGTCATTTTTGTGTGTTAACGTAACCAAACTATAACTATAGCTTTGTCACATCATAAAAGTGGTTTTGACACCTCTACTGTACGTGTAACAACGTACTCTGCTGTTTAATATGGACTTAAACAAGTGTCATGTGAGAGAAAGAATGTGTTCGTCGTAACTATAATCAGATGCTGCCTTTTGTAACGGCATCCTGGAATTTTAATACTGCGATGCCACGTTGTGACAGAAGAGCTTTAACAAACCAGCACCATCCTACCATCCTACACACACACACACACACAAAATCACAGTCAGATGCGAGCTCACACTCTCACACCTTATCTTCTGCACCACATACTGAGGCAGTTAAATCTAATGGCTGTGTCCTCGTGTTGCATTAATGAGGAAAGCAAACTAAGTGTTACCTTCTTCTTCTTCTCAGCCTCCCTCCAGAGAGCTGGTGTGTAGCCGGCCTCGGGGCTCTCTGTGATAAAACACTTGTCAGTGAGGGAGTCGGGATGATCTCATGTGTTGTTCTATAGTCTTTCCTCCCTATCTCCGGGTCAACACACACACACCCACACACACACACACACACACGCACACACACACACACACACACACACACAGAGTCTTGGACTGTGATTTCTCAACAGTGAGGTCCCAGCTGAGGTGTCAGACAGTCACAGGTTAGCACTGGGAGTGATGTAAGGGGCTTTGTTGGTGATAGAGTTTGCCAAAGTGTGCTAATCGCATAGACACACTGCCTCGTAATGTAAACACACCTGTGTCCTGTAATGATGCCAGCTCCTCCTCCTCCTCCTCCTCAACATTCACCTCCCTCCTCATCTGTTTCTCTACATCCCTCCTTTCTCTTCTCTCCTATGATTTATTCCAGTTTTGGTCTAATGAACTTCTCCGTTTCCTCCATCTTTCCTCTCTTATTGCCAATTCTCAAACGTGCCATTTACTTAGAAGTGCACACATACACACACACACACACACACACACCTGTTTTATAGATACAGGACAGACTTTGTTTGTTGTGTGAGCTCAGTGAAATTAAAAATGAGGTTCATTTTTTGTTTTACTGTCCGGCCTACGAGGAAATACAGTAAGGGATTTATGTTGATTTTTTTTGGCTGGATGACGATGAACAAGACTTGATCAAAACTGAGTACATGTCTGGATTGTGTACGGTCAGTCTGTGAATTTGTGGCTAAATCTTTCTACAAATACTCAGTGGTCATGTCTATAATATTAACCCCAGCGGTACATGTCCACCAGGTCCGGTGAGGACACTAGAGGACGCGCTGCTCTACTCAACTGGCCGTTCAAGCGGTGATGTACTCTATCATTGGATGCACCTGATTAGTCCCTGGAAACATGGCGGCCTGCTCATAAACTTATTTCGTCTAAACAATCCACCAAAATCTACTTCTGAAAACATTTGAAGCAAGAAATAGGCTATGCCACGGCTGAATCTGGAATCATTTTAGAACTAGATCGCCTAGTTTCACAGCAACGCATCGCGCTGGACGGGCTCATTTGCATAAAGGACTGTTCCCACCTTTCACATTTTGAAAGAGCAACAGCCAAAGAGGGCTGTCCCTCTGTGGTCCAGCCAAAAACTGGAGTTGTGCTTCAGGAAGGGAACCTTTTTTGTAGTGGATTTTATTTGCCAAGCTTGGGAGAGAACATAGACTGTATATAAGAAGTGGACGTAGTCACCGTGATGTCCCCCATTGGTTTGCGGACTACAGTTTTGAAGCCTCAAGTTCACCATTTTGGCCATCACATCTTGGTTTTTGGCTGGATACGCCCCATTCATTCCTATGAAAGTTATGCATGAAGCAAAAAAAGCTTGACTTCTCAGTTAAAAATTACCCAGATGACCCTGGTCTAAATAAGAGCTATTCAAGTGTTCATACTGGGAAGTTGATTCATCTAAAAAAAAATTACAGACATCTCTTTCCCAATGTAAGTCTATGGGAAAAGGTATTCTTGGGCACAATGGCATCACATGGCGGACATTTTTAGTTAACTAAAGTGTTACAGTTAACTTTCATGTACTGAAAACACACTGTGAAAAGGTTAAAGCTCTAAGACGAAAAACACGGACGACTCCCAGACCGGACAAGCATGCCCTGCTTTATGATCTATTTGACTCTAAATGGGACCATAATTTACTAAATGAACATCATGCTGTATTGAAGAAGACTTGAAACTAGCGATTGAGACCATAAACACATGTTTACAATGTCTACTGAGGTAATAAATCAAGTGAGAAGTAGGCTCATTTTCTCATAGACTTCTATACAATCAGACTTCTTTTAGCAACCAGAGGAGTCGCCCCCTGCTGGCTGTTAGAAATAATGCACGTTTAAGACAATTAAATGAAATGTTAGGAAATGTTTGACCACTGCAGCTGTATTTTTGGTGTCTTTCTGTGTGCATGACACAAAAATAAAGAAATCAATGAAATATAGAGAGGTGATTTTTATGGAGAGCACTTGTTCGAAGGCGAGGGGAGAAACGCTTTCAGATGCAGCGGTGAGAGTGTGAGTCGTGAAATATATGTCTGTTTAAGTACGATTTTTTCAAGGATCAAGTGTGCACATCTGTGTGTGTGTGTGTGTGTGTGTGTGTATAACCCCTGCTGTCATGCACAGCGCACATCTGATGTTCATTTACGTTACGCTCATCTCCCATGTATCCATGCGTCCGCTGGGTCCACACATAAACACAGAGTGCGGCTCCTCCGTAGTGGTCTCGGTAACATAATCCCGTCATGTAATGATGCCTGCAGGCGACTGATAAATGTAAAATGAACAGAACCTATAAACATGAGATAAGAGCCTCCACCACGGGGAGGCCTGAGGTCAGGATGAGGGCTGGATGGAAACCCCTGGATGAGGTCGGGATAATTTGGACCGGACACTGGATCCAGCTGGAGGTCAAAGGTTACTGGGTCAGTGTGTCGGGACGGTCATGTGTGTGTATGTTTTTCTGTCTGGTGTATTTCGTCTGACGCATTCACACAGTTGTTGGGCACGTTACTTGAAGATGTGATAAATCACTTGTTACTTAATACTCCCTTACAAAGTAATAATATTACTAATTACTGAACAGCTGATGTAATTAGTTGCATTACTCAGCCCAGATATACCTCCATACCCACGTGTGTAGAAATAAGAACGTGATTTAATTAATATTTGTTTTATTTTATTTAACAACAAAAGAAAAGAAGCAAGTTGTGCAGGTTTGATAAAAAAAAAATCTCAACTCAATAAGCATCAAAACACAATACAAAAGTCATGTTATCAACAAAAGCAACATAGATCAAGCAAGAAAGACATAAAATAAATATGTAATATACATTTGTGATAGCTAATAAGATAAATAGATAATCGATAGATAATTTTAAATAGAGACAAAAAACACTTGTCTATACAGACATTACAGACAACTATTTTATATGTGACATGTGATGCAAATGTGGATGCACATGTAAGTGAATCCAGACCCTCCCACATCAGTGCTGCTTCTCTGATTACACATCTGGAGGTAGTTTGGTCGCATCGGACTGCATATTTTAAAAACAGGATTTGTTTTTGACCTGAATATGTTGCAAAGTGTATGTAGCCCCATGTGATTCTACACAAACAGACTTATCATTAGCATAACAATAATCTCTCCGCCCTAATGACAACCTTCTGAAGCGAGCCAGCTCAATGATTGAGCGCCACGGTGCTGTCATTAGCTCTTACACAAGAGCTGATGAATTGAAGAGACCTGGGGATTGATCCCTCAACCCTGCTGAGTGGAGTCAAATTACATTTGCAATAACACACAGACAAACAAAAAAAAAAAAAAGACACACGTGTGCACCTTGAGAGGGAGTAAGGCAAAAACAATAGCAGTTACATAACCTAATAAACACAGAGAAATGTGAATTGGTGCTTTCTTTATGAGGTCACACTGACATGAACTAATCCACTCGGCTTGATCTGCGTAACCTGAAACATCCCTCAGTAATCGGGGAATGGAAACTACTAACAAAGACACGGTGCAGGCCGGCGTTCTGCTGCAACAACAATGTGTTTTAATCAATCAAGAAACCTTTTAGCAAATAAACTATAAAAGAGATGCACTCCAGCTCTGATTGCCTTTTTCCACAGACATGATTAGTCTGTTCAGCCTGTTCTCATTCACCGTTCGTAGCTTTACCTACGAAAAGTAATGCACTGTAATTCGTATATATCCCATGAAAACAATTTGTTTGTAATCCACGTAATTGGGAACCAGGAAGTATAAAGAGCGGCAAACTCTGTATAGGGAAGAGGTCGGGGTCAAAAATCACAGGAACTTTACCCAGGAAACCGCTGTGTGTACCCAGCATGAAACCAGAAGTCAGCGTTGATTTGTCACATAACTTCCTTACTTAACTTACACCATTTCAGTTATTTTAACCCAAACTACTACTAAGTAGTTTTGTTACCTAAACCTAACCAAGTCAATCTTTTCCTAAACCTAACTAAGTAGTTTTGTTGCCTGAACCTGACCAAGTCAATCTCTTTCTAAACCTAACTACAGTAAGTTAATCTTTTCCTAAACCTAACTAAGTCGATATTTTCTTAAACCTAACGTAGTCGATCTTTTCTTAAGCCTTACTAAGTAGTTTTGTTTCCTAAACCTAACTAAGTCTATCTTTTCTTAAACCTAACCAAGTAGTTTTGTTGCCTAAACCTAAGCAAGTCGATCTTTTCCTAAACCTAACTAAGTAGTTCTGTTGCCTAAAACAAGTTGTTTCCTGTGAAGACGGGAGTTTATTTTGAAAAAAAATAGAGCAGAAATTGACACGTGTGTCACGTGTTGCTTGACATTCACAGGAAAACGCACGAAAAACGAGGAATAACTTTTTGAAAGATATCATACGAACTGTTGAGGATACGTTGGTCTGTGATATTCTTAGGTGATCCATGTGGGTGGGTGCCTTCATGTGTGATTACAATTTCAGATACAGCACATGTTGTAATGTGGACGCCAACTGGAGACATGGTTGCCCACTCCAAGAAAAACTTGCAGCCAACAGTTTAGTCACCAGGGAGGGGACGGGTGATTCGTACTCTCCTGCAGTATTTCCACGAAGCAGCTTTCCACCCCCCGTCACTGGCAGATCTCTTATCAGCCGATGATAGGAAAGTAATAAATACACGCTGAGGCTCGGCCAAATGAGTCGTGTCAATCAAAAGAGCGGCCTAACCCGAGGCCTAGAATAACTGCTGTGCGTGTTTCTGGCCATCCTCGCTCTGTGCCTGCCTCGTGTATGACCTGTGATAATGATCCATCTATGCCTCACCTCCGACCCCACAAAACTAAACCAGGTGCGTGCGGTGTGAGCCCGGGAGGGGGGAGGCGTGGATGTGTTTGTGTGCATGGTGGACTCCTGCCTGTGCTGAGTGACGGGTCTGAACTGTTCCTGGTACCACCGGGCTGATGGAGGGGAGTCTTTTCTTCTAGTTGTCTCTTCTTTCCTCCTTCTACCCAGCAGGACACGTGTCCGTCCATGTGTTTACCATCCAAACTCTCTCACTGGAGATTAGACTGACAGCCGTTACTGAGCAGAGGACAATGCTGGAGCAGCATGGAGGAAATTACAGTAGCACAGACAGTACAGACTGCAAACAGTCCATCATCCAGTGGGTCCGGTCCTGGTGGCTTTAGAAGAGGGACAAACAGAGGCCAGGTGGCCTATACAGGGTCAGGTGCTGGTCTCACCAGCCCCACTCGGACACACAGGGTTCCAGGTAAACAACCTGCTGACAGGAAATCCTGTCTGTCAAACACCAGCAGGACCGTGACGTCAGACTCCCGACCCCAGAGTCAGCAGCTCCACCCTCCACCCTCCACCCAACCACCCCATTACACACACACTTCTGATTCTTTTCATGTTTTGGCCATTTATAATGCAATATATAATATATATATTATATATATATATATATATATATAATATATATATAATATATATATAATATATAATATAATGCAACTTGCAACAAACCTTTTTTAGTTTATATATTTTTTATTTACTGTATTTTTCACTTTCCTCTTGTGCAGGAGTTCCCAAACTTTTTCATCTCGAGACCCAAAAGAGAAATTTGGTGTCTATGAATTAATTGCTCAGCCCGGTTGCACAAAAAGGCGTATAAATGACACGATAATTCGCAAGGAATTTACAAGGGCTTGGACGATACACCCATCTCCCGATTAGATACTATCACGATACTTTGGTGCTGATTCGATATGTATTGCGATTTTGAATTATTTCTGTTCTCGATATTACGATTTATTGCGATTTTTGTCAACTTTTTTAACATTTAGACCATGGGAAAAAGTTGAATCATGCACCTCTAGGGGCTTTTACTTTGGAAAATGTTTGACTCAGAGATGTCCTTCTTCCAGTCATTGTCAGACATTATTTATTATTTTTTTTCCAGGAAGTGATGAAATTTTGGACAGACATGGATGGAAACTGCAACTTGACTGGTTGGTGGAAGCATATAACCATGAGGCGGTAATTCTAGTTATACCCCCGTCCTTCTGTCCGTTCGCGTGTCACACTTTCGTTTCCAGAGCAGAACTCGGAAACTATTTAACTTAGGAACTTCAAATTTGGTATGATGGTTGTCAGTGTGGTCTAGTTGTGCCCTTTGGGGGTTCGAAGTCCAGGGGTGCCCAAATGTTTTGAAATTTTGGCCAAAAACTTTGTGGTAAATGGTAAATTGACTTGCATTTATACAGCACTTTTCTAGTCTTCTGACCACTCAAACGCTTTACACTACATGTCATCATTCACCCATTCACACACACATTCATACACTGATGGCAGAGGCTGCCATGCAATGTGCCAACTTTGCCCATCAGGATCCGAATACTCATTCACACACCGATGGCTATGCCTTCGGGAGTAATTTGGGGTTAAGAGTGACCCATGGACATGTGACCTGGAGCCGCCGGGGATTGATCCACCGATGGTGGACGACCCGCTCTGCCCTCTGAGCCACAGCCACTGCAAGAGAAGTAGAGAGAGTAAGAGAGTTCAAGTCCTTCCATTAGTTCCAAAAGGGCAAAACCTTTGGCCCTACTCTAGTGGGGGTCAAGCAGTGAGGGTATGTTTTCAAATGTAGTTTTTGAGCAGCACTAATGAAACAAACCAGCTGATAAAACCTGGGCTCATAAAACTGAAACCACCTGTTAAGCCTGGATACCGAGTGATTTTGGGTGAGCTGACCCCACAAAATCACTCAGATTCCAGAAGAATGAACACACACATACCCCGAGATGATGCATAAAACACGTCAACGTATATTGGAAACCAACAGATTCCTGCAAACACACCTCCTACTTCCTCTCAGACGATTTACGAGCAAACGCTCCCCAAACAAACCCAAGGCCTTTTCCTCTCGGGTCCGCCAGACTCACTGACCTGGAATCCTCCCTCTGAAGACCGTCTCATAGCAGAGGTCACGATACAGACAACACAAACATCCCTCCAGCAGTCTCATGAAAGTACGAGACGAGGGCAGCAGCTGAAGCATACATGAAATATTGATCTTATTTCTACATGCTGTTGCGTGTGGCACGACTGTGGACTGGTTGTGTTCCCCTCCCCTCCTCCTTTAAACCACACAATGACTAACAGAACCTGGCAAACATTATAAAAGAGTGAGAAAAGGCCGTTAACGCATGTTTCTGTTGTTAAGTCATTAGTCAGTCTTTTGTTGGCCAAGAATGATCAAAGCCCAGGGGCCCTGTGTGTATTTATGAGAGCTGGGGGGTTTGGTAGCCAGTCGTGAGCTTTATGTGCGCGTGTGTTTATGTGCAAATAAGTTGTGTATATCTGGGTTCAGGCCCGCCGTTATCACGCTGCTGTGTGGATGGATGGACTCCACTCAATGATCCCAAAGGATGCTGTTTTTTTTCAAAAGGTTTGTGTTGGTGCTGCAGCGCTGACGTCCTCTGATCCACAGCCAGGCACACAAACAACAGCGTGTGTGTGGTAGTGCATGTGTGTGTGTGTGTGTGTGCGTTTTTGAAATGTGTTTAGTTTGGACTGAGGTGTAGAGCAGCAGATTGCCAGGGAATGAAAACAGTCCTATCTGGCTCGAAGAGGCCTAGTGGGGGTCTCAAGTAACTGATCTGAGTTCAGTGGGTGGTAGTAAATGGTTTGATCAAGGGGTCAGTTTGCTGGTGGGAGCTCCTCGGGGCTCTGGCCGTGAGTGAGATTTAGTATTTTATTCAAATGCCAAGTGCAGCAAAGCCTCAACGATGTGTCAAATCGTCTTTCAAGCAGATCTTCAAAACAACAAACTCCCTTCATCTGCGCTCCAACCGCCCCGAAGGAGTCTCCACCTCACAAAGACTCCACACAGCTTTTAGTCCTTCCTTCACTTCCCCTTCATTTTCAGCTTCCTTCTCCTCTTCCTCTCCCTACTGTCTCTGCCCCTCCTCCTTCCTCTCATCTTCTGAGCATATGGAGATCTCATTCCGTGGGACCGTCGCTCGGCGTTGGTGGAGGTGGACATCTGCGTGAGAGCCGAGTCTGGTGCCTCGCTGGCTCCTGGCGCTCTCTTTGACGGAGCTATTTCAGAGCTGCGATACCGGAAAACAAACACACGCACACACACACTCACAGGCCTCTAAATAGAGCAACGATGCCCTTTAAGAAGCTGAGTGGGGAAGCTGCTTAGTGGGGATTGAGTTTCCGGATGGTATCCAGGACAGGATCCCCCGTTGAGTGTATGGAAATGACTCGGTGAAGAGGTAGAGGAAGGGACATGAGAAGACGATGACAGTGGAGACACAGTTTTACAATATCTTTATTAATGGTGCCTTTTCCGTGTCTTGCACGTCTCCTTTCTGATATCGTGCCTCCAAGGCAAAAACTGCTGAAACGGAGCCTCATCCCCTCCTGCAGGGAGAGAGGGCGCAGCGACTGTTAAGTCCAGAGCTCTGGGAAGCGGCGAGGTCCGAGCGACGGTTGCTGTAAAGCTCACGGTCAGAGCCGCAAGCCACCTTCACCCCGGGCCTTTCCAAGCCGACCTACGATAGCCAATCACAGGGAGCACCGAGCGGCCGTCTTTGACACGCCAAGTTGAATCCCCCGGGCAGACGTGGACCCCACGGTTCATTATGAAACTGTGGCGAGCCTACCTAAACTGTATTTAACCGGAAACACTGGATTACTCATGTAAAAATGAGAACCGTTCATTTGTATCAAGCAACAAAAAAGTTGTAGCATGACGAGTTTGAGTTAATTTGCCGACGTCCTGCGATGTGACTATTACTGTACGCATGCGCACATCGCAATGTTCATGCTGAAATTAGATATTGTTCATCCCTAATGCAAAACCACCTATGTGGTTTCCTCTTGTGATCTTGCAAATAAAGATAGCACCGCAAAATCTCTTATGAAGGAGTCCAGAACGGTTGTTTTGGGTGCACAAAGTGTCGACCCGAAGAGTGCAAGTCTCCTACCAACACTCAACACTGGTTTCTATTGACCCGGTCCATTATCCAGAGGAATTATGTCCATATTGGACGCTTCTGCACATCACGATCTAGGTCCAACATGCCAACATTCAGTGCCCACACAGGAAGAAGTCTAGTGTGCTCTTTGTGTATCGAGGCAGAAAGTCAGGGTGTGGAGGAAGGGTCGGTTGAATTGGCATGTAGCGTGTCTGAGTTTCATTCAGGAGACCAGAGTCACAGACCTGCAGTTAACATTGAGCATGGATCTATGCTGGAGTTCATGCAGAAATTCAGATGTTACAGAAAGACAAAAAAAAAAGAGGAAGAATGTTGGCAATGAATTTTAACATTCTTGTCTGGTGATAGGATTAGATGACCCATGGCCACAATTTTTCTCTAACCTTTTCTAACATAACCAAATCTTCTCATAGAGATGGCAGATAATACTCATATGAATCATTTTTGTAACGGTCAGAGGGTCATTTTGGAAGCCAGTGACAAATAACGTCTTAGCTATGAGGACTTGTTGATTCATAATGAACTTTCCCTGAGTCTCTGAACAATGCCTGCATTTATTAACAAACTGTATACACACACACATAACCATACACACAGCTACACACAACACACAGCCAGTCTGTTTTTATAATCACCACCGTCCTCTTCCCTGCATGGCTGCCGTCCCATGAGCATGGCCGGGTCGGGCCGGTCCAGACCGGGCCGATCCCCTGAGGTCAGCTTATCAGCTCTCCCTCCTGGTGCATCCTATACCTTCTGAATACCCGCTACGGACTATTGTTGTTGTACCGCTACTGCCAGGAATGCATTGGAAGTGTTGGAAGTGTTGGAAGTAACTTATTCACCTGGACAAAAGCCACTTTCCACGGAGGACGAGAAAAGCATGTGTGCTTCCCTTGGACTTCAAAATGAGTATGTAGGCGTTAGTGTGTACTGCCCTGTATGTGGAGGCCTTAATTATAACATTTAGGGCTGTTAAATTTAACGCGATAATAACACATTTCTTTAATGCATTAACGCAACTTGTGGTTTTTAGATTATAGCGGGAATCCATTGGTAACAACCATGTCATATTAGTTTGTTGCGTAGGATGTTAAATAACACTCCAAAGTTACCCAAAATGTTGGCGTCCCTTGACCTCTGACCTCCAGATATGTGAATGTAAATGGGTTCTATGGGTACCCACGAGTCTCCCCTTTACAGACATGCCCACTTTATGGTAATCACATGCAGTTTGGGGGCAAGTCATAGTCAAGTCAGCACACTGACACACTGACAGCTGTTGTTGCCTGTTGGGCTGCAGTTTGACATGTTATGATTTGAGCATATATTTTATGCTAAATGTAGTACCTGTGAGGGTTTCTGGACAATATTTGTCATTGTTTTGTGTTGTTAATTGATTTCCAATAATAGATATATACATACATTTGCATAAAGAAAGCATATTTTCCCACTCCCATGTTGATAAGAGTATTAAATACTTGACAAATCTCCCTTTAAGGTACATTTTGAACAGATAAAAAAATTGCAATTTATTTGCGATTAATTATGATTAAATATTTTAACCGATTGACAGCCCTAGTTATAACCTGTTCAGACATTGGCAATAAAATACGATTTAAAAACGTACATACAGTCCCTTTAAAGTAGTTTAGGTTATACAACAGTTTAGCTCAGACAGACTGCCAGACGCTGCTCTGGGTCAGTAGGATCCCGCTAGTTGGTCCACTGCCTGCACAAATCTATCCTAACCTTTTATTGGGAAAAGTGTCGCCAATTTGCATCGCTGCTGGTAGTTTTGATCTGAAATATTGGCAGGCGTGTGTGTGGTGTGTAAAGGCCTTTACACTGTGCTGCAACACCTCAGTATAATCATGGTGACCCAGAGAGAGCGTTACATCATGCCTGTCAGCTCCTTAAGAGCCTCTGGAGATGCTTTGTGTCCCAACGCTGCTGTGGTCCAGGACCAGAGGTTACTCTGCACAGAGGTGAATCCTACAGTACGGTGTGGGAGGTACGTTCTGTTTGAGAGTGTGTGTGTCACTCCACATAAAGTGTGTGGTGACATGCAGGTCCCCCGCCATCTGCACCTCGCCACATCCAGAGCGTGTTATGAAACAGGATCCTTGACTGTATATAGGTACGAACCCAGAGAGGAAAATACACGCCCTTCAGCATCCTCATCTGCATCCCAACAGTTCCTGTTTTTGGGGCCGACTGTATAGGATGTCACTAATGTACAAACACACACACACCGCGCTGCCAGGCAAAGGAGGAAGGAGGGCTGTTGAGAACCTTTAAACAAAAAGACATTTTTAGAAAGGTCCTCTTGAGTGGGGAAACAAAGGGGGGAAGTGACATGACGTCGCACAGGAGGGAATCTGAGGGTCACCGGTGGCCTGACGGACACGCCTATGGAACAGTCTCTCTCTCACACACACACACACACATTCACAAGCTCCTTTCACACACACATTTTTAGTCAAGGTCCTTTTGCGCTGCTCTCAAAATAGCCACTTCCTCGTCTCCCCACTTATTTGCTGATATTAGAATCATAAGGATGTTTGGTGTCCGCGTTCTCTTTCCTTCGGCAGAAACCGCATGAAATCCACTGTTTTTTATTAAGGGATGTTTTGATCATCTGTGCTGTTCCACATATAAACCGGTTATAAACCTGTGATGTAACATTGTGGGAACATTACATGAATTCCCTCTCAGCAGACTAGCCCGACACGGTCACATGATGTGGTCTTACTTATTTTATTATTAACCTGGAAATGATTATAATGCCTTTGGTTGTAGTCTGGTAGCTCACATGAGGTGCACACTCGTAGAATAGAAAATAGAACTGAACAGTCTGAAATCATTACTTTGCAGATGCTGCTGTTTAACTAACTATACTT
The DNA here is from genome assembly GCF_043250625.1 of Sebastes fasciatus. Classification (NCBI taxonomy): domain Eukaryota; kingdom Metazoa; phylum Chordata; class Actinopteri; order Perciformes; family Sebastidae; genus Sebastes; species Sebastes fasciatus. Next base: position 24,996,097 of record NC_133799.1, on the reverse strand, counting down.
TAGGTGCACGCACATGTACAGTAAGTGGCCTTCATTGCAGATGACTGTTGATATAGATTGTATATTAAAGGGGACATATCATGCTCATTTTCAGGTTCATACTTTTATTTTGGGTTTCCACTAGAACATGTTTTAATGCTTTAATGTTCAAAAACATAATTTTTCTCATCCTGTCTGTCTGAATATACCCGTATTCACCCTCTGTATGAAACGCTCCATTTTAGTTCCTGTCTCTTTAAGACTGCCACCAGAAAAAGCCCAGTCTGCTCTGATTGGCTTGTGAGAAAAATATGGCGCACCTTTACAAAAGTAGCTCCAAGAGGAAACCTCTGGTGCTGAGAAATGAAGCCAACACAGAAGTGCCAAAAACTGCAGTTCTTCAAACGGCCACTTGAGGCTCCAATAGCGAGTCAATCTCCATAGACCTCCATGCCATAATTTACAGCAGAAATAAACATGTTTACAGCCTGGCAAAAACAAAAAGTTTTAGTCTATGTAGCTAATGACAACTGTACAGGTTGGGAATTTGTTAGGGGTGTAACGATACAACAATACGATACGATTTCCATGGCTCCGATACGATTCAGGACATTATTTGGCTCATCTAGAGCGATACGATACGATTAAATGATTTGAAATCAATACAGTAACTTTTTTTACCAAAAATTCAATCAGTGTGAAATAAATAGCTGATACTGGACAGAGCAGGTCAGGATTCCTCAAAGTGTTTCTTGTAAGGGAATCAGGGATAAATTAATTATGGATAAAAACAAGTAAACAACAAGCCTGAAACTCTGCCGACCGGCTCCTCTGCATTTGCAGCGCTGGCAGCATGCAGACCGGTGCCCGGTCTCCCTCCACGCCGTTACTGGGTGAGAGAGCAAGGAGTCCAGTGCACCGTTTGTCTGCATGCACGCCATGGATGCGTGCTCGCGCTGCAGAGGGCAGAGCTGGCAAGCTGGCGCATGTCTGGAGAGTTTCTTTACTAATAAAAGTGCTAAAAAAACACCCAGTTTGAGCTTCGCAACGGCTCTTCAGAAACCTATAGGTGACGTCACGGAGACTACGTCCATATTTATTTTATTTTATACACTCTATGGGTAGTACTCAAGCTGTGGGTGGAGATACTCAGATTGTGGGCAGTATATTCTAATGAGCCTGCATGTGACGTAGGAAGAGAAGCCAAATCTGAATGTCTTGTTGAATCACATGTTTTCTGATCTAGACAGCCCACAAAAAACTGACTGGGTTGTCTTATTTCACAGTTTGTGAGTTGGTAGGAGCTCCAGATACCCAGATGGATGAGCACAAGCACTGAGAAAGTGATTTTTCATGATATGTCCCCTTTAATTCATGAGAGAGTGATGCTTGATCTGGACAGGATCGTGGAGGCCAGACTGTTTCTCTCATGCGTGGACACATAAAAACACACGTACACACCTCTCACATCTGGTGTACGTTAGATCTGTTACAGAGTGTATGAATCTCAAAACCAGAGGGGGTAAAGCCATCAATCACGCCTCCCCCTCTCACTTTTTTTCTCCCTCTTCAGGACGCTCGAGGCTACGAGGGGAAGCTTATTATTTGTGTTTACTGTAACAGTACAGGTAAAGCAGCTGAAGCCGATTTCCTGCCTCATCTGAAAATAGAGCGAACAGAGGAGCTGCATGCTGGTCAGACGTACACAAAGTTCTGCATCACAGCGAGGGACTGTCATCGTCAACAGGGTAGCTTTAGGTAATCAGGGTAAGCTGGACTCTATAGTCTGAAGGGTAAATAAGGAGATTCAGTTACATATATGATTTGCAAAAGGCCAATATAACTGCTGCTTCTGGGGAAAACGTGTAGCTGCTGCTGTATGATGCATGTGTTTAAGTGGTGCAGAGCTAACAGCATTTTCTCATTGATCCAGATGTCCTAATTCAATATGTGGACAGTTCTATGTAACGGTAGACTCAGCTTTGATTTGATAATGAGGGTTTGGAGACGGGGAGGGTGTAAAATGTAATAAACAGCCTGCAGGAGAGAGTGAAATGAGGATCCACACTTGTGATCACTCTACAGTGGACATAACTTCTCACAGTTGGTTGCTTTTAGATTCAAACTTCATTTGATAGTAATGTCTTTGACATATTCAGTTAATCCATGTGCTCGGTGAGGGATGTAGTACTTGAGTCCTGACTTTTTTTAAGTCTAGCACTTGTTTTGGTCTCGTTCCTTGTTAAGAATTGTCTTGATCTCGGGCTTGGCTATTGAGAACTGGTCAAGTTGTTCCTGCAGTCTGCTGGTTTGGGTACAGTTGTACAAAACGTTGCCGGATTTAGCCAACATTTTACCAACCTCTTCCTTAACATACCTGTAGAAATCTGTCCTTAAACCTAAATTGCATTGATTAGTTTGATGTGAGAAGGTAGATAATTATTGTTCATAGATTAATTATTTCTATCCATCTTAATGCCTTAGGGCCTGTCTCTATATTGCGGGGGGTTTTCTGAATGCCAGCATCTTTTTTTCAATTCTTCCCAACGAGGAGAAAGCGTATGTGTTCCTATCCGGCCACCTAGAGAAAAAACGCTGCACACAGCATCTTTTTTTCTGAATGCTCCGCCTTTTTTGTGCGGCCGCTCCTAGCGCTTCTAGTTAAAAATCTCAGAACTTTTCAGAAAACCGCTGGTGACGTCACTGTCGGTTTATCCTGAGCTTTATATGTCAGACAGACACCATCATAACAAAGACTGAAAGCACATTTGTGGGAGCAGATTGGCCGGGCGGACACTGAATGTTGCTGGTGAGTGTTGTGCTTTTATCGCCGTACATGTCGTCTACGACAGATGGTTCTTCTTGCTCTACGGTGGTCAGTATGAGGGCATGCATCCTCCGGTTGATGCTCGTGGTGAAAAAACAATGTCAAACAAATAGATAGTAGCCCAAATAGATAATAAAACGCAAAGGGGCGATTCTAGTCTATCATACAACAGTGGTGATATGTTGTCAAGATATTGTAGTCATAGAAACGCTGAGATGAAGTGTCCCCATGCAGCGCCCTGCAGCCGCTCTTCTGCCAGATTAAAGACGCTATATGGACACAGGTCCTTAATCACTATATTAGTATTGGAAATACACTATGGTCTTGAACAGGACTCTATCTGCTCTGGACTCAGCCCTGACTTGGTCTTGACTACCTTTGGACTTGGTCTTGACTCGGACTCGACTGGACCTGGCCTTGACTTGGACTCGATTGTGTTGGTCTCGGCTACAGCCCTGACCCTATCCATTGTTTGATGGCTACCTGTTCTGGGATGCTGGAACACACAGTGGAGCCTTCTCGGTGTCGTGGGACCCCAGAGAATGGTGTGACAGGTTTTTGATATAACTAGTGGCTATTTAGTGGAACTAAATAAGCATGGATGATAGCTGGACAACTGATTGGGCCATGGCATTCAGAAGCAACTGTCTATCAAGCTAGTTGGGCCAGCCCATGTAGCTTAGCCTAAAGTGGATACAATGCAGATCTAAGGTCTGGTCAAGCAGCTGGGTATCTGCTTGTGGGGGTTATGACTCAGGGCTCTAGGTCAGGGTTAAAGAATAGCATCACCTGTCAGGAGATTTAAGGCTTATTCATAACTGGCTTCCATAGGAATGCCCACCCAACTTTTGGCACGTTTATCCATGTGTAATGATTGATAACTACATTGAATTTCTGACATTTGAATCCACATCTCATCTGGATTTAAAAATCAGAATGACTCAAATGCTGGATCACACTTGGAATGACAGTGACTCACATACAGAAAGACTGTTTTTGTTTTATTTGGTCATGTACACCCACTACACCCACTGGTACATGATGTTGACCATTCAGTATGTTTCCAAATCATTAAAAATACATTGAGAAAGTTGGTGTTGGAGCCCCAAAAAGAGACAAAAGAACCACCTGATATTCTTGGCAGACTTCTGATGGTCTGACCCCGTCGTGACCTGTACTCAGAGTTACTGTAAGCACCCCCAGCTAAAGACTACAGACCCAACACACACACAGCAGAACTGACCAGGTAGCCCAGCCGAGCCAGGTGCACTTCTGTTTATGTTATCTGGGTAATTATGGCAAATATTATTGCAGCCCGCTGCCCTTGACTCGGCTCCGCTGGTGCGCTTAGCTTGGACAACTGGCCAAAGCTCATTCACACAGAGTGGGACCAGTTGGGAAAGAGAGAGATCACAGCGGCACCAGATGTTCTTAAACACAGAATAAGACATTCAGCTGCTCACTTGATTCAATTATTCAATCTAAGATACATATTTTAAAAAGCCTCTCCTCAGGACTCTGTATCTCCGTACAGTCTGTCCCTTGGCTTTAGTCCTACCCTCACCATGCTCACTGTGTCAATAAGCAGAAGGGAAATAATAGCATGTCTAATTCAATGTTCTGTTGAATCTCTCACACGCTGCTCACATGCACTCGGCGGTAACACGAAGCAGAACATGTTCATGTCCTCAGTTGTCTCGGTTTCAGTGAGACACGGATTGCATTACAAGTAAATAAGTAAACATTATGTGGCACTTTTTAAAAGAGACGTTACAAAGAGGAATTAGAAATAGAGTGGTGCAGGGATGACATATTGTTGTAGGCCAACCAGGAAGTTAGCATCGCTATGGTTCCCTCGATAAAAAGCTGAAATTGTTCCATTGGGTTTTGGATTATTGCGGGAAATAAACTCTGTGGCAAACACACGTTTATGATACTTACACGTATTATTCAGCAAGATAATCTCCACAAATGAAAACCACTTTTATGATTTTTGAAGGGTAAATGCAATCGCCAGAAGTAAAAAGCTAATGTTAGGCTGCTAGAGGCCTGCAGAGGGAGTGGGTGGAAAGCCCGCTGGGAGCCTATCGAGGTGGGCTGCAGGGGATTTCCAGGGCAGTCTCTACACCGGGCACTCAGGCTCCTTGGCATCAGAGGGTTGAAAGAAAGAAAAGCCACCAGGAACATCACTGAAGCTGCAGAAAAAATCTCCAAGGTGGTTGTGGATCAAGAGGAGTGATCCATGGTGTAGCGTGCAGCGTTGACACAAGCCGACTTATCATCCCCGGTTGGGTCGCCCAGGTGAGGGTGTCTGATGATCAAAGACCCGAAACACACGATGACCCTGGGTTCATCACTGATGATGTGTCCAAGCCGCACCATCTACATGCAGATGGTGTTTATTCAAACTAGGCCATAAACAAACTACACCACGGTCACATGATAGTGAGTATAAACAACTAGGCTGTAAAGTAGGACAAGTCAGCGTGATGACATTTAGTAGTCTCATTTAGCCACTTGTTAGCAAACGCCTTTTTTAAGACACGTAAAGGGTTCAAAATTCATGAGTAAGGTATTTACTGATGTATTTTATGTCGTAGAACAAAACTTTAAAATCTCTTCAGCTTGTGTTAACCACAGATCTTATTTCAGGAATCTAACTAAAAACCCATTGACTTCCAGACGAGGTAACAGGAAGTGCTAAAATGCTAACTCATTTCTGGGTTTTAGGATTCACTCCTGCAAGACTATATAAAAGAAAATAGAAAGGAAGGAAAAAGAGACAGCCAAGATGAACACACACGTGACACATATCAGTCAGATAATAATATTATCGCCGGTTACTGCCGTATGAGCGCAGTGCAGAGCGGCGGCGGCAATTAACTAGCCAGTGAGGCACACAAAGAGGGGCTGACATGCACTCAAATGGATGCACGGCCGGCCCGGCTACATAAACAGAGCACAGAGAAACTGTGATTACAACACACACAGAGGGAGAGTGACTTCATTCTCTGCTCAGGTAGACATTACTCCTCTATATCTTTACATAGCAGATGGTTGTTTGCTGCTATATTAATGCTCTGGATTTTGTATAGAGAACCTTTAACTTTATTGTTGTACAGGCAGAAGCTCTGTCACAAATATCTGTGTACAGCTTTAGTTTTCTGCCATTGAAGTTTGGCCTTCCTGCAGGATTCATCAGTTCAAACTACAGTATGCATGCTGTTTGTTATCTATGGAGAAAGAGAGCCATGAGAACAGACTGTTATACAAAGGTTGTTGTAGGTTCATGAATCAGGAAATGTTGCTAAATCTTAAAGAAAGAGGCGCACCATTTTATGGTGTGCCTGAATGTTCTGGACTTTATGTGCCTGTGTGTGTCATCACTGAGAGCCGAGCTAAGATGGCGTTGTGTTCTTTGAGTGATTTTCTGGTTCTGAATGTTCGGGTCACTTAAGGACAGCCTACGGGTCTTCATACCAAGATGAGTCAACTCTGTCCTTTTATGGCTTCCGGACACTTGTTACTCATTTGGATGAACTAATGAACACATGCTGAAAGGAAAACACAAGCATGGACACACACACACACACACACACACACAAACGCCCTTTTGGAGAAAATTCTAAATAGCTAATTATCTATGAACTACTGACATTTTATTCCAGATAAACAGGATGTGACTTTTTAATAAACCCTCCAAACAAACAGGAATTTCACTCATGGGGCCGGCGTTCATGTCCTTTGGGAAACCCAAAATTGAATGATTTTTACTGACATGACGTCACATGACGTTATGTTACAAGCATACTTGTTTTAAAGGGCAGGTCCATTATTATTATACATTTTTTTAGGTTTTTATATCATTCTGTAGCTATCCAGTGGTGTTCCTTATGTATTCAAATCTGAACATTAACATTTTGGTCAAGTCTGTTTTAGTGTCAAAATGCTATTTTTCCCCTTCAAGCCCTTCTAAACACTTTGTCCCCACGTGACCTGACGTAGGTTTCTGCATGATGACGCTGCTACATATACAGTATACATAAATCCTTATAGTCAGTGTATTACATACAGTAACTTAGATGGCGGTCGGCATAATCCCAGTTTGGAAAAGCAGACAGGAGTACCGGCACGGAAGCTAAGTGATGTACTGCTGTGGACGCCACGTTAGTTCAGATCCGAAAGTCACTCAATAACACAAACAAACTAATCGATCAATGCAGCAACTCCTTTGTTCTGCGACGTAAAATCATTGTTTTTCTGAATGAAGTCTGGTGGCTGTGAAGATAACGATATAACGACTTTAGTCCCCCATCGGAAAGAGACCAGACCAGACTCCATTCACAAAAACAGCAATTTTACCTCTCAGAACGCGGGAGTATACATAAAAAACGACTTTAAAACATCCAAACTAACCCAGTTAATGTTGACTCAGCTAGTGCCAGCATTCACATTATCCATAACCTTATTGATTAGCTTACTTTGGTAACCAAGTCACTGCTTTTTGCTGACGGCTGAGTGGGCGTTTCCATTTCAAAATAAACGGAACAGAACTCAGATGGACCGCTCTTTAACACAAACCATGAACTGTACACTACCTAATAGATAATAGTAGAGTTTAAATGGATTGAAACAATTTACCCGAAATCTCAAGTACCTAATTTGCTTCCAGGCCTGCTGTTTCTGCTGTTGAGGTTTTTTTTCAACTTGAGGTGTTTAGGGCACAGCACAAAAGCACTCTCATTGCAAAAAATAGCCCCAGACTGCTGAAACACACTCTGTCTGATCAGGACCTAAGTGTTCAGAACAGCTTATTCCTGCATGTCCTACTCCAATGTTTTCCCAATGACATGTTATACAAATACCATATGAAATAAAGTCCTCTTCTGTTAGAGTGTGGGGCATTATATCATCATTATTGCAGAGATTTGAAGTGTGTTTTGTGTCTGAAATGTCCTCCCAGGTGTGGTCAGTGTCACTGTGTCTGCTCCACAGACAGACACACTGATAGCTCTGGTGCCAAAGAGTCTGAGAGTGGTTCTAATGGGGGGTCTCAGAGATGCTGAGTCCATTTAGACATGGTGCTGGACACGCTGCACATGAAAGCACAGAAAGTCAAAATGGGAACACAAACAACAGGGAGACGCACCAGGACTAAACCAATATCACGATTTAACAAGGATTACACAGGACAGTTCTCAGGTGTTGCTGGTTACGACTTCCTGCAGAGAAAGAATCCTCGGTCCACGTTTCAACCCCCGGGATCAGAGCTGGATCTGAGGCCGGAGCCAGAGTCTGACACCCCTGCTACCTGCTGGGAGACGGCTGGGCTCCGTCTCACATCCAAAATAAGGCTGCACCTACGGCTTTTGCGCTGCAATCCCATCTGGTCTCATTTTAGATTTGTAATAATGGAGTGACGGCGCGGACGTTTTTGGGCTAATCAAAATGGATTGCATCGGTCAAAGCGTTCCAAGGACTACATACCTGACAGAGCGCTGGCTTTTGGGTTTCGAGTTTCAAAGGGGTCAGATGTGACATGCGGGGTTTTGTGCGTGCTCTTGCGTCCTCACATGTGTGCACGGTATATGATGAAGGTGTGAGCGGTGGAGTGAAGTGAGTGATTGTGGTGCCAAACGTTGACCTCATGTGGCTTCTCATGCCCGTCTCTTAGAAGGTATTTGAAGTCTGACTCAGTCCCTCAGATCTCACATGTGGCTTATATTTGCACTGAAATACCTCCCAGAGCTATTGGCTGCTTTGAAATGGGTGTAAACATGAAGCTCTTTGGCTATTTGGCTGTCTTTATAATGTCACTGCTTTACATAGGAGGGTAGTAAAAGGTGCAGTTATGGCGGGCTGTTTATTAGGACGATACACCTATCTCCTGATTCCATACTATCACAATACTTGGATGCTGATTTGATATGTATTGCGATTCGATATTAAGACACTAGACCATGGGGAAAAGAGTTGAATCATTCACTTCTAGGGACTTTTACTTTGGAAAATATCTAAATGAATACAGTAAGAATTTTTTGATTTTCAGCATGTATGTAGTCTGAGATGTCCTGAAGTCAAATATATCAGTCATTGTCAGGCATTATTTATAAAAAAAATTCCAGCAACCCAAAAATCAAAGAATAAAGACATTTCCCTCTCAAATTAGTGGTATTTTCATTTTAATTTATAAGGAACATGTAATGTTTTATACTTCTGGTGAATATAATCCAATCAATCTTATTTCCATAGATGTATTTTGTATATAAAGTTACCTTTGTTAACACCTTATTTTGAAAACCAGACGTAGTCACACGTGTATACTTCCTCTGACTTCTCCAAGGTGGTCTCTAGCTCTCCTGTCAGCTCCGTTCTCTTTATACATCCATGGTCAGCTCCATCGGGGCCGTTTGAATGCATTTAACATAAATGTCAGTATATGGGTGTTTTGACTCGCTACGGTTTGATTTGGTTGACGGATACGGAACGGATATGACGTCACGTTACTCAGACTACAACAATAAAAGCGGTAACTTCCTTCTACCTCCGCATAGACTCAAATGAAGCAAATATATAGATACATAGTTGATTTTTTTCCCACCCCCGACTGTTTCTCCCATCACGGTCTGTCTCTGTGTGTGAAAGTGAGTGAAAGACAAAAATGATAGAGAGATTTCACAACACCACCCGATCTGTTGACATTGCTCAGTTAAGTGAAATAACTTTGAGCAAGGCCGAAAAAGAAACAGAACAAAATGTGGTTTGAAAATGACTTTTTGAGTGCTCTCATTCATGAACACAGAAATTTCCCAAAACTTCGTGCTTGCCTGTCAGTTACACAACGCTGCGGTGTGGCACGCTGCCCTGTTATTGTTAAACTGGCCCGGTCTCCATTTTAGACTTATGGAGAGAAAACAGCTCCTCTGCCGAAGCTGATGACGGACATGTGTTTGATACTCAGTCACATTTCTGGGAATCTCCTGAGGTCTGTCAGACCAAATCAAATTGAAGCTGTATCATTTCAAAAGATCTCAATTGGAATAATTTCTTTGTTGAGTTCGGCCTATTTGGTCCATTTTGCGTAATCTTTATTCTAAGTTGATTATATCTATAAATTGAAGCCACAGTGTATGTAATTTAATCAGCATTATTCCCATGTAACTGATATACAACCTGGCATTATACTATATGACATGTGCTAAGATCTATTCATGCATTGTCTTTTCTCTCTGTATATGTGTACAGTAGTAGAGGCCAGGAAGTGGTTTGCAAAATAATTTTTAGAGCATGTTTTCAGGGGAGTCATTGTCTGCGTAAAGTCCCCTGCTGTTTGTGGTGTATTTCAAGTCTGGCAATCAGCGTTTACATTGTGGAGAGAGATCAGGGAGTAAAAAGAGAGACGTCTTTTCTGAGGAACAGAAGGAATGCATTAGGTTTTCTTCTTATGACAGTAAAAAAAAAATAGCTTGTTGGTCACTGAGTGCAGCTGAAAGATCTCCATTCTTAAGTTATATAGGGTCAAACATGATGTTCGTGTTACATTACTGAGGATGGAGAACCACTACAAGGCGGCAGCGTCCGAGTCTGAGAAGTGAAGCCAATGCTGAAGTGCCTTGAACTTGCATTCTCTCTAACAGCCAGCAGGGGGCGACTCCTCTGGTTGCTAAAAGAAGTCTGATTGTATAGAAGTCTATGAGAAAATG
>NC_133799.1:23560494-23577994 GCF_043250625.1 Sebastes fasciatus | reverse complement strand
TTCAAAAAGTACCTTAAAGGGAGATTTGTCATTTGACATTTTTTTTTTGTTTTTTTTGTTTGCTTTGTTAACTCTACTCTTTCTTTTTGTCATTATTATTGTTGTTATTTCTTTTCTTGGTTTTGTTTTGGTTTTGAATGTTGAGGTTGTTTTCTCTATAGTGTACTTGATGGGTTTGTCTGTAAGCTCATCTACTTAAAATAGACTTCATGGACTGTTGTAATTACAAACAGTGGATTGCATATATGAAAACAGCCTTGAAAAAAGGGGAAAATAAAGTATAAAAAAATAAATAAAGGGAGATTTATCAAGTATTTAATACTCTTATCAACATGGGAGTGGGCAAATATGCTGCTTTATGCAAATGTATGTATATATTTATTACTGGAAATCAATAAACAACACAAAACAATGACAAATATTGTCCAGAAACCCTCACAGGTACTGCATTTAGCATAAAAAATATGCTCAAATCATAACATGGCAAACTGCAGCCCAACAGGCAACGACAGCTGTCAGTGTGTCAGTGTGCTGACTTGACTATGACTTGCCCCAAACTGCATGTGATTATCATAAAGTGGGCATGTCTGTAAAGGGGAGACTCGTGGGTACCCATAGAACCCATTTTCATTCACATATCTTGAGGTCAGAGGTCAAGGGACCCCTTTGAAAATGGCCATGCTAGCTTTTCCTCGCCAAAGTTTAACGTAAGTTTGAAGCGTTATTTTCGCAATAAGCTAGTATGACATGGTTGGTACCAATGGATTACTTAGGTTTTTTAGTTTTGATGATACCACTTTTCTTAAGTAAAGAATCTGAATACTTCTCCACCTGCTATTTGGTGATAAAAGTCAGTGGATGCATAAGAAAAACCTTTTGTCAGTGATGTTTGTAAATAAATTGTGCATCTGCATAAGGATGAAGTGTTTTATGTAACGTAGGTGTGCAGAATTAAATGTCCTCACCTGCTCCAAATTCAACAAATCCACGACATTACATTCACATATCTACACGATATGAACAATGCAGCTTAAATCAAGTCATCATTTCTGCTTCTCAGGTGAGAAATCCTGCACAATCTGGTCCAGCGCTGGTCATGTGGTGCAGCGAGGCTCCAGTTTCAAGGTGTACTGCACCTTTAACTGCAAGTGCAAAGGATCCATGAGCAGCGACCATCCGCCCACACTACAGAGCCACAAAGAGTTAAATTTAACAACTATATATTTTAAAGTGGCAAACATAACCAAGAACAGGACATACAGCTGTCAGTGTAAGTGTCCTCCACCTCTGGACCCCTGTGGACTGGACATCTCAGCTGGATGTGAGTATGACACCAAACATCTCTTTCTGACACATCTATCCTCATGAAAAGTTTCTTTATGAACACATTTAGTGGACTATATAATTCTCTAAAAAAAGGAATGCAGGATGTTTTACAGTGCATGGTGCATAAAATGAGACTTTTATTAAAGGGGACATATCATGAAAAACTCACTTTTTAAATACATTTGGGTATCTGGAGTGTCTACCAACCCACAAACTGTGAAATAAGAGGGGAGGTGTCTCAACTGAGTTGGAAGTTGTAGTATCGCCGTTTGGCCACAAAATAAAGACAGATTCAGCAACTGCATGGATTATTTCTCCCTTAAAGTGTTTTCAGAAACACATTTTGATGAACTATTTTCGTGATATAAGAGAAGACAGTTTCCAAACGAGCCACCATGTTGGTTCCGGTTTGAAAGCTGGGAGCAGCAGCCCACGAGGGAAAGCATTCATCTAATCGGGTGGCGAGTGCCTAGTGTCTAGTGGTAGCCCATCAAGCGTCCAATGCTGGGAAGCAAGGCGATCCCTCGCGATAACAAACGCCCCTGTGGACACGTACCATGACACGCTATCCTCTGGTGGACCGGTGGGTCTATTACACGTTTTCCACAGCTTGAGAACTACCTTTGCAAAGGTGCACGGTGCACCATATTTTTCTTATGATCCAATCAGAGCAGACTGGGCTTTTTCAGGAGGAGGTCTTAAAGAGACAGGCGCTAAAACAGAGCGTTTCAGACAGAGGATGAATACAGGTATATTCAGACGGACAGTATGAGGAAAATAATGTGTTTTATTGAACATTAAAGCAGGTAAACATGTTCTAGTAGAAACCCAAAATACAAGAATGAAACTGAAAATAATCATGATATGTCCCCTTTAAGACATGACTGTAAATTTTCAAGCCACAAGAGCTGTTAAAAAAAGAGTCAGAGCTGGTTCTGCTTTCTCTTCTATACTTAGAGTACACGCTGCTTGCTGGCTGCATGCTGCAGGCGTGGTGCGGCTAAGTGTCAGAGCTAATAATGCAATAAGTTCCAACCACAGAGCTTATTGAGGACTAAACACAAGTTTGTTTTTGACACGTACAGCATGTCTGTTCCTTAACATGGAATCATCTTTATTCTAAAATGCCACATCCAATACTGAAAAAGATTCAATCTGTTTATGCAATGCAATTGATAACATTAGGAATTGCACATTAGGAATTTTATGCATTACTTTTCGAAGGTACAGCTACGAACGGTTTATGAGACCAGCCTGACCTGATTTATTACTGCGGTTTTAACTGGGGTTTTTTAAATGCCTTTTTTAGGCAGATTGTTTTAGGTTTATTACTTTTCATTAAATTCTTCGTCATCTTTGTCCGTCAGATCTACCGGAGCGCCCTAAAAACATTTCATGCATCTACAAGGGCAAAGGTAATGAAAGGGGATTTGTTTTCTGCACTTGGAACCGAGGACGAGATACTTTTCTGAGGAATAATTCAATGCTGTGGTGAGTGAAGTCAACTAAACAATAATACCATACATACTTGTGTTTACTGTTAAATGAAACGTGTTTTTTGTGTGTTTCAGGGTTAGAACTGTATCCGGAAACCACACAGATGAAACAGTGGCGCACAAAGTCTCCAGTAAGGGAAGTGATATACCATCAGCTGGTTTCAACGTGTCCCACTCCGTCCGGCTGATCTCTGTGTGGGTCGAAACCCAAAACCCTCTGGGCTCTGCAGTGTCCGTCACCATCAACTACACGCTCAGTGACATCGGTAAGACAGCAGCACGTTATCAGTCAAGTGTTTGGTGAGGCGCTTGGAAACTTTTGCAGGGAGAGCGTGTCATGTTTCATGTGTTATGACCATAGACTGTATATAAGATGTGGACGTAGTCACCGTTACATCACCCATTGGTTTGTGGATTTCCATTTTGAATCCTTGAGTTCGACATTTTGGTCGTCGCCATCTTGTATTTTTGCAACCAGAAGTGACACGAGAGGGTGGAGCTAAATACAACCGAACCATCTGAATAAAACATTTTTAGGCGACCAAAATGTTACAGTTAACTTTCATGAACTGAAAACACACTGTGAAAGGGTTAAAGTTGTAAGACTAAAACACGGACAACTCCCAGACCGGACAACGCCGTGGTAGCGACCTGTCAATCACAAGGTAGCCACGCCCTAAAGTATACCCTGCTTTATGGTCTATTTAACTTTAAATGGGACCATAATTTACTGAATGAACATCATGCTGTATTGAAGAAGACTTGAAACTAGCGATTGAGACCATAAACTCATGTTTACAATGTTTACTGAGGTAATAAATCAAGTGAGAAGTAGGCTCATTTTCTCATAGACTTCTATACAATCAGACTTCTTTCTGCAACCAGAGGAGTCGCCCCCTGCTGGCTGTTAGTAAGAATAACAGTTTAAGGCTCTTCAGCATTGGCTTCACTTTTCAGACCCGGAGGTAGCCCACTGGTTATGACAGTGTCCAGTTTGTTTGTAAGGCATGAAGTCACAATGATGTCGTGACTGGAACTTGAAAGCAACTTTGCAGTGAAATGCGTCCTTCTTTTTATGATCTAATCTTGACTTTATGATGGTTGATAATCTCCCTCCTTCCTCCTTTCCACTAAGTGATGACGACCTCCGATGGCCAGTCATGATTCAGTGGAATCCTATCTGTTCAACCGCTGCTTTGATATCTAATATCTAAAAGGTCATATAGTGAGCCCTCTGTGACAGTTGACTCATGACTTCTGAGTAATACTGCACTTTACAGGTCCGCAAATTTCATGGTAATATGGTGATAATTAGCAAGTAACCTATTTGAAATTTCTTTGGAATCACTGCCAAATTACCCCAATATTCACATTAAGATTTATTGAAAATTACTTTATTGTTCTCTTCGCGTCAGCGTGTGTTTTCTCCGGGTTCTCCGGCTTCCTCCCACAGTCCAAAAACTTGCAGGTTAGGTTCATTGTGGAATCTAAATTAGGAGTGAATGTGAGCGTGAATGGTTGTCTGTCTCTATGTGTCAGCCCTGTGATAGTCTGGCGACCTGTCCAGGGTGGAATAAGCAGTTATGGATAACGAATGAATGAATACCATGATATTTACGGACCTGTAAAATGAAGTGTTACCGCCTTCTGTTTTTAATTTATCTGACTACTCTGTGTTGATGTGAGCAGCGATGCCATCGACTCCTGTTCTTGGCCAACCGGAGTGCTCTTCCCGAGAGTGCATCATCATCATCACGGTGGAGCAGCCTGTGTGGACTCAACACCTGGAGGTCCAGTACAGAGCAGAAACGCACACATGGACATCTTCTCCAGACTCGGTAAGAAGCTGTTGTTGGAAAATGTCGGGACTTTCACTGAGATGTTGCAAGAGAGGCTGCAGAAGGTAACTTGAATGAACCCTTTGAAGACATACAGTCACCTCACAGCTCTTCTGCTGATTCAAAGCCAAAGGCAGATATGAGTGTCAGGTTGATGTGCGCGAAGGTGAACTCACACTGTTACACAAGCCGAAATTGGAGCTCTATCAGGTGTCCTTACAGTGTGATCATAACTGCCATTTTACTCTGTTGTTGGAGCATTGATGTGTGAGTTTAAATCAATTAAAAATAAGATTTAAAAACACACTAATTTTTTTACTTGCAGATGAGTTCGGTTCAGGATCGGTCCATCTCCTCTCTGGAGCCCTACACGTTGTACCACTTCAGAGCCAGATCCAAATTCAACACCGGCCTGTGGAGTCAGTGGAGCGCAAACATTTCCAGCTGGACTCAAGAGGAAGGTAAACAAACCTGTATTAACCTGAAACTATTTCTGCACTTCCTGAGTGAAAGCATTGCTCATTTTATCTACACACAGTTAGATCTGAATGGAGTATTTACAGTATCTCTGTGGGGATCTATCAGATAATACAGTAAGGTTTCCTTTCCAGTAGGTTATCAGCTAACCACTGACTGTCTGCAGGTTCCCTACAAGCCACTGAAACAGGCCAAGACGTAAGCCACTGTGTCTACAAGACACAGTGGCTTACGCTGATATTATGAAACTGTCATGGCCATTTCCAAAGGGGTCCCTTGACCTCTGACCTCAAGATATGTGAATGTAAATGGGTTTTATGGGTACCCACGAGTCTCCCTTTACAGACATGCCCACTTTATGATAATCACATGCAGTTTTGGGGCAAGTCAGAGTCAAGTCAGCACACTGACACACTGACAGCTGTTGTTGCCTGTTGGGCTGCAGTTTGCCATGTTATGATTTGAGCATATTTTTTATGCTAAATGCAGTACCTGTGAGGGTTTCTGGACAATATTTGTCATTGTTTTGTGTTGTTAACTGATTTCCAATAATAAATATATACATACATTTGCATAAAGTATCATATTTGTCCACTCCCATGTTGATAAGAGTATTGAATACTTGACAAATTTCCCTTTAAGGTTCATTTTGAACAGAAAATGTTTGCGAATAACAGCTATTAACTATGGACAATCATGCGATTAATCGCGATTAAATATTTGTATCTATAGACAGCCCTAGTCTTATTTAATATCAATTAAACACTGAGCCAGACTGAAGAAAAGGGAAGTGGTAAAGAAGACAGAGATGCTTCATGGGAAATATTGCTGCATATTTAAAATCCTGATGGTGTGAAGATATGAAGGTGTCTTTCCGGCTGAATAAGACATGAATGTGCAACAGTGAAAGATCAGCTTTCCACTAGCAGCCCGCAACAGACGTCACAGTAGAGATAGTTACAGTAAAGTGTAAAGGTAAAGGGTATTTACGTTTACCATCAAAGGACTGGTCCGTTATTGAGGACTTTATTATCATTCTGTAGCTTCCCAGTGGTGTTTCTTATGTATTCAAATCCGTACATTAAAATTTTGGTCAAATTACGTATGTTATTCCCAAGCCTTCCTAAAACCAGTTTTCCACTTGACCTGATGTAGGTTTATGCATGATGACATTACTACATATATATAGTGGGGCTGTCAATCGATTAAAATATCTAATCGCAAATTAATCGCATATTTTTTATCTGTTCAAAATGTACCTTAAAGGGAGATTTGTCAAGTATTTAATACTCTTATCAACATGGGAGTGGGCAAATATGCTGCTTTATGCAAATGTATGTATATATTTATTATTAGGAATCAATTAACAACACAAAACAATGACAAATATTGTCCAGAAACCCTCACAGATACTGCATTTAGCATTACAAATATGCTCAAATCATAACATGGCAAACTGCAGCCCAACAGGCAACAACAGCTGTATGACATGGTTGGTACCGATGGATTCCTTAAGTTTTGTAGGTTCACATGATGCCAGTATCTTCTATCTATCTAAATGAATTTGCGTTAACGCGTTATTATCGCGTTATTATCGCATTAACTTTGACAGCCCTATGTATCCAAATCTTTACATTAAAATTTTGGTCCAAGTACATATGTTTAAGCGTCAAAATGCTGCTTTCCCTTCTACCCTTCTAAAAACCTTTTCCCACGTGACCTGACGTAGTTTTCTCCATGATGACGTTCTACGTATATATACGTATATCTTATCCATAGTCAGCGTGTATTACCTACAGTGACTCATATGGCGGTTGGCACACTTTTTTTGAGGTGGTTAAAATAAGTTTTTCCGCTGCTCTGCCGCTTTTTACCTCGCCATCAGACGGCCCTTTCTGACCGATAACTGAAGCCGTTATATCGCTCTCTTCAAAGCCACCAGACTCCATTGACAAAAACACTAATTTTACCTCCCAGAACACGGGAGTATACATACAACCCCACTTCAAAAAAATTCAAACTAACCCTTTCAGTTGTTCCCAGACTTAACACAGCTAACACTGACTCACCTATAGTGCCAGCGTTCACATTATTCATAACCTTATTGGTTAGCTTACTGTGGTAACCTGCGTCGTTTCTTTTCGCTAACAGCTGAGTGGGCGTTTCTAAACCACACGTGTGATTTCTGATCTTCCAGGCAGCCGCTGGTTTCATCCAGGACCGTATGAAAATCACCTTGAAACATAATTGAGGAAGATAATCTACCACAACAAATGCTTAGTTTCCATGTGTCAGTAATAACATCCTTTAAAGTGCAGTCGTGTGCAGATCTGAAATCATACCTTTTTTTTTGTTGAAATTGACGTTATCTTCTCATAGTTTGGAGTACCACAGATTTCACTGCTGTATGTGTAAAAAATATACCAATAATTGCAAAATCAATTAATTGTTTACTTTAAATACCTTTCTCCTTTTTCTCCTGACCTTATTGAAACCAAAAGGGTAAAAAAGTGAAAAACACTATCTTCCACTAACTGGGCTTGCAGATTCGATGAAGGTGATGAAGGTTACTTATGTTTCGGGTAAATTAGACCCCAGAGAGGTTTAACTCCCCATTCTGCCTCTTATGAACACACTGTTGTGTAAAACTCCTATAACAGTTATCCTGAGATTCATTCAGCATATGAACATCTATTGTATCTAACCAGGTTTTAAAATCGGGCTCCACAATTGGGTTAATCTGCGATATCAGGCATTTTTTATCTGTTCAAAATGTACCTTAAAGGGAGATTTGTCAAGGATTTGATACTCTTACCAACATGGGAGTGGACAAATATGCTGCTTTATGCAAATGTATGTATATATTTATTATTGTAAATCAATTAACAACACAAAACAATGACAGATATTGTCCAGAAACCCTCACAGGTACTGCATTTAGCATACAAAATATGCTCAAATCATAACATGGCAAACTGCAGCCCAACAGGCAACAACAGCTGTCAGTGTGTCAGTGTGCTGACTTGACTATGACTTGCCCCAAACTGCATGTGATTATCATAAAGTGGGCATGTCTGTAAAGGGGAGACTCGTGGGTACCCATAGAACCCATTTTCATTCACATATCTTGAGGTCAGAGGTCAAGGGACCCCTTTGAAAATGGCCATGACAGTTTTTCCTCGCCAAAATTTAGCGAATGTTTGGAGCATTATTTAACCTCCTTCACGACAAGCTAGTATGACGTGGTTGGTACCGATGGATTCATCAGGTTTTCTAGCTTCATATGATGCAATGTCTTCACTCTATTGGCCCGCCTACAGGCCGTCAGAATTTTAAGGGGCTAAAGGATTATAAAGTTTATCAATTAGGAATAACTTTTAAGAAATGTCAATTCTATAAAAATGTATTTCACTAATTTATTGAAAAAAAAAGTTCTGTAAAGTCAAACGCTAAACTATCGACCTTCTTATGTATGATTTCAGTATTATTGTCAAATGACAGATTATTTTCTTGTTGTAGCTCCTGCTAAAGAGTTGGACGTGTGGTTCGCTGAACCCGCCTCTGACTTCAAATCCCTGAGAGTTTATTGGAAGGTACGTTTTCAAATCTTTTCAACTGTTTAACTTGTGAATGATTGTGAAGGATAATACACATAATAACAACTCTGCCGTACAGTTTCATGTGTTTGAAGGTTTGTAGTCTCCGTGTGTTCCCTCTCTCACTCTGCATCTGTGTGGGCGTGCGGTTGTTGTCGCCATAGTAACACTTTCTGATCTTCCTGCTTCACTACTACTTTCTGCTACACAAACTAAAGGTCAAACCCTTGACCACTTCTGAGCTGTGACTCTCTCACGCACACACACTTGCACATCCCCACCCCTTTACCACACACACACACACCTACACTCATTTAACTTCACATATAAAGACAGCGAGAGATAAGTGAAACCTGACGGCAGACGCCACAGTTTCAGTTTACAAGAAAAAGAGGAGCTGAACAGAAATGATGTGTCTTACATGTCGTCTCATTGATTCGATTTTAAGCATCCTGTAAAGACAAATCCAAGGTGTATACTGCTCATATTGTTGTTTCTTTTCCTTCAATAAACACAAATATATTCTGTCACTCATTAATTCACTTTTAAAAACATTTTTCTGACTGCAGGAGCCGAACGTTTCCACGGCTAGAGGGAAAATCATAGAGTATAAAGTCAGAGTTGACAGCCGAAACTCTGGATTGCTGTTCGTCACAAACATTAGTGCCGATGCCAGGAATTATTCAGTCCCGTTCTGTGCCGACTGTGAAGTGACGGTGTGGACTTGCAACTCCAAAGGGCCGTCCCCTCCTGCCAGGATTACAACCCGTCACACAAAAGGTACAAAAATAAAGCAAACTTCCCTTGAAGTATATTTTATGAAGTATACTTAAGTGGAAAACGTAACACATTGGATATTTGTCACTATTAAAGGATTTTAAAGTCTATCAATTATGAATAACTTTTAATAAATGTCAGATCTATAAACACTCACTCATTCATTGAAAACAAATAAGGCTGTTAATCGATTAAAACATTTAATTGCAATTAATCGCACAGTTTTTATCTGTTCAAAATGTACCTTAAAGGGAGATTTGTCAAGTATTTAATACTCTTATCAACTTGGGAGTGGACAAATATGCTGCTTTATGCTTTATGTATATATTTATTATTAAAAATCAATTAACAACACAAAACAATGACAAATATTGTCCAGAAACCCTCACAGCTACTGCATTTAGCATACACAATATGCTCAAATCATAACATGGCAAACTGCAGCCCAACAGGCAACAAGTAAGTTCAAGTTTATATTTCCCAAGTATACTCAGCGTACTAGTCGTATACTTATAAGTGTACTACTTGTAATACTTCTTGGGACTAAATTGGCCCACTTTTTAGTTTATAAAAGTATACTTTTAAGTAGTATAAGAATAGTGAACTTTGAGTACATCACGAGTTTACAAATAAGTTTTATTTTGTACTGCAACTATACTATAAATATACTGATAGTTTACTAGTTTTACACTTGTAGCCCACTTTTTAGTTTATGAAAGTACACTTTAAAGTATAATCTCAGTAAACCACTCGTTTAATAATGTTTATTCTGCAAGTCTAGGCTACTTGTATATATTTGTAGCCCACTTTTTAGCAGAGATGGGGACTCGAGTCTGCGACTTGGACACGAGTCGCACTTAAGTCGCACACACAGTGACTTGAGACTTGACTTGGACTTGCAAAAAAAATTTGCATCTTTGCTTTTTAGTTCATGAAAGTACACTTTGTATGCTTTAACTTATAGTACTTAGCCAAAGAGACTTGTTCTTTTTGCTATTTGACTTGATGATTTGTGATAAAATGTGCTGTTCTTCGCACGCCTCCACGGTGAACGGATAATCCAAAAACTTCGAAAATTCTTGATGAATTGAAGTAAATTCATATCAAAACATCCTTTTACAAACTCTCACACACTTTAAAAGGCTACTCTATCAAAAAGGAAGCACAACAACAAGCCAAGTATACCTTTCTCTGGGCCTATAAGGCAAAAATACTTAATTATACTTAAGTATATCAATCAAAGATCAAGTACAAGTAGGCCTATAAGCCAAATATCCTTAGACGCTTGTCAGTATAAGCCAAGTATACTTAAGTATACTTTTGTTAAGTATAGCTCTGATAAGTATATAAAAAGAAAACTGAAAGTATACTCTCTTATTCTACGTTTAAAAGAAGTATTCTGATAGCACTTCTTTTTGATGAGTGAATGCTTGTTATTATGTCCTTAGCTGCATGAAGCCAGAATGCACCTCTTGTTGTGGGTGAACAGTAATGTTAAGAGGTTAAATATCAGATGCATTAGTAATACTGAGGGTGACGTTGGTGTGATTCTCTCTTGTAGTGAAGGTCAGGCAGCAGTTCGAGCCCCCTCAAGACGTGCAAGTAACTGCAGACAACCACAGTGTCGCCATCTCCTGGAGAAAGCCTGACGCTGCACCGCTTCATGCAGTGTACGTGGTGGAGTGGTACCCAGAGGACCACAAGCTGGAGGAGCTCAGATGGCTCAGACTGGGCAGGAATGACAACCATGCTGTTGTAACAGGTGGGACATGGAGACTTACAGTTCATGATTGTCCATAGTTAATCGCATTTTTTCTTTTTTTTATCTGTTATAACAACAGCTGTCAGTGTGTCAGTGTGCTGACTTGACTATGACTTGCCCCAAACTGCATGTGATTATCATAAAGTGGGCATGTCTGTAAAGGGGAGACTCGTGGGTACTCATAGAACCCATTTACATTCACATATCTTGAGGTCAGAGGTCAAGGGACCCCTTTGAAAATGGCAATGCCAGTTTTTCCTCGCCAAAATTTAGCGTAGACAAAATTTGGCTAGCCCGCTACAACCTCTGAAAGATCGATTGCGTTAATGCGTTAAAGAAATAATTGGCGTTAAAACAATTTTGCGTTAACACGTTATTATATATATATATATATAAAGATGGCTGATCTTGTTGACAATGTTAGCTTGAGCATATATTATACGGCACTGCCTATACATGTCATCATCATCAGACATGTGATCTGTAATGAAGAGCCCCAGATATTTTGTTTTATTATAAACACATAAAACTTGCCCTGATAGATATAAATCTGGAAAGTTGAGGTCTTTATCCTCTTTTGTTCTACATATCATAACAACACTCTTTTTAGCATCGTATTGCACATCATGTTTGACCCCATACTTGGAGCATTATATTCAGCAGCACTGCTAGGAGAGAGAATAGCCAGATCTTTAACATGCATAAGATGCATAAGTTTCACAGCCTCTTAGTTGGTCAGATAAATCATTTATGTACACGTTCACTTGTTAAAGATGGCTGGTGAAAGTAGCCTCCCGCGTCCTACCTCATTGCCAACACTAAAGGGAGCTGAGGCTCTATTGCCCCATTTGACCTGCATACTCTGGCTGGCGTACCAATAAGCCAGGATGCTTATAATGCTGTTTATAATGCTGACAGGCATTTGACTCAATGTCAGAAACAACTTTTAGTGATTTACTCAGTCAATCTTTAGAGGCATCAACAAAGCCGACTCTCTCTTTTACCTCTTCCATACTGTTGTTTTTCTATCTGTCTCTATGCAGGTATTAAGCCATATGAGTGCTACGAGGGAGCAGTACATGTTTTCTATAACGGGAGCTCAGTGAGCAGGACCAGATTTACAGGAGTCACCACTTTGGAATCAGGTAAGATCCAAGAAGAGATATTCAGTCAGTAACAGGAGTATTAAATTGTTTCAATTATTCCTTTTTCATCCGTCCTGTTGAGCAGTCTTTTTTCTGGCTTCTGCTTGTTGTTTGCAGCCCCGGCAGCCGGTCCATCGGTCCAAGAGACGGTGGAGGGAAACCAAGTGAAGGTGACCTGGATAGAGATTCCCAGGGGTCAGCGTGGGGGTTGTGTCACCCAGTATACCATCTATTTAGAGGACGGCAGCGGACACCGGCAGCCTTGTAAGAACCATTTATCTTCACTGAAACCTCTTGTACACTGAGGTGATGGTGTGCGCTTTGTAGCATGAACTCTTTAGATGCAACCATCCAACCATCCCCCTTTATTAACCTCCCATCCCCCGCTCTCCATCCACTAGCAGCAGACAGAGTGCGGGGGTATGTTGAATATGTTAGTCTAGTCTGCCTGACTCATTGATCCTTTGAGGTTTGTGATGCAAATTGTAAGCGCTTTCCTTAGTACATCATTGATAACATTAACGATTAATCAATCGATTAATCGTAATTAGAAAAAAAACATACAAATTGTGCGTGTACCAAACAATACCAAATGTGTTTTTTTTCCTCAATCAAAGCCTTATTTCCACAGAAACATATTACATATTCTGACAGCATTGCATAGCCTATGAAACATATAAAGATAGAGGCCTAGATATAATAAACACGTTGAACATAATTGAATATCAGATTACATGCAGAGCACGCTCATAAAAATAATCTCCACTATACATCTCCGCCTAGTTTTTTTAGAAAGATGGTCAAAGTTAGACTGCTACACCGCCCCGTTAATACACATACAGGTTTTTGACAACAATGAATGTTGTTTTTAAAAGATTAAATGACAACAAATATGGCTTGAAGCTGAATATTTCGTTAGATTAAAAACATATTGGGAATTTGGGAAAGGATGACATCAATCTTTTTTCAATAAATGTTGACTTTTGGACTGAGGGTTGAGACACTTACAGAGACTGAGCGCCGCATCGGGAAGAGAGAGAGAGAAGGTGGACTGCTGTTTCTGTTAGTTATTAATGATAATAATTTGAATATCAATGTTGTGAATAAAGCTTTTGGATATTAGAAAATAAAAAACCAAAAGAGTCGTTTATGTGGCGGTTTGCTAGTCAAGTTTGAACGAAAAAAACAGGGTCCAGCCCGCCTGTTAAAAATGTACAAATCGCCTCCTGGTCACATGAGTAACCTTCCTCTGCTGTGTGTGTATATAAATGTATATTTCAGACTCTATACCAGCATCAGAGAGGATGCGCATCATCAAAGACCTGTCTCCAGAAGTCTACAGCCTGTGGATGACTGCGTCAACTGCTACAGGAGAAGGCCCTGTAGGTCAAAAGGTCAAGTTCTTCATCCAGGGTAAGCAGCTATCCAAGTTCCTTTAAAGGAATAGTTCAACATTTTGGAATAGTCTTTTTGTTAATTTGTCTCTTATGATATTATTATGAAATGCTGTATTGTCTGTTTTTTTTACTGGCTTTACCAGAGGAGACAAATATAGACGCTGCAATCTCACATCTCCCTGTTTCCCTGTCTCTGTTGCAGAGGAGACCCAACTATCCCCCCTACTGGTGTGTGCAGTCGTCGCCCCGATCGTGATGTTTCTGGTGTGTCTGTATCACAGTTCAGCTCTAAAGCAGAGGTATGTGAGCAACAGCAGCTTTATATGGATTTATAGGTGAAATCAACTAACAAGCTCACACCTTTCAGTTTTGTTCCTTTACAGCTCAGCAGAAAACACACAATACAAATATTATGTTACCATTTCAATGCCATATTGTTTCCCACGTTCTCCCCCTCAGGTTCTGGGTGTATTTCCAGTGCCTCATGCTCGATGTTGTGCCAGATCCTGCAAACAGCAAGTGGGCAAAAGAGTGCACCCAGGAGAAGGTAATCTATATAATACATAGTATAATATATAAATATAAAGCAAGGAATCTCTGTCCGTCCCTTTATCATATATGTCGTGAACCGCTCATTCGATCGACTTCACACTTGGCGGGTGTAATACTCAGGATGTGCGGTGTCAAATGTGGTGCAATTTGGCCAGATGGTGGCCTGGATTTCGTGGGTCCACGCCCATTTGCGTCTAGACTGATTTTTCCGCCATTTCTAATTTTTGTCCACATCAGATTTTTTTGCTGCTCGTCCTACAAATTTTTAGCAATCGTCACTACATTTGGTACAGAACATCTTCGGACTATACAGGTTTGCTATAGGGAATGGGGAATGTGACGTCACTGACAGTGAGTCGGCCAGTGTTGGAGGGTTAAGGGTAAGAGTGCCATCCGCTGGCTGCTTACTGCAAGTGTCAAAAGATAACACAAAACACTGCACAGTGAATAAGATTCAAAAGCTGAATTTTAGTATATATAGCATACAGTCAGACACAAAGGTAGGTTAATGTTATGGGTTTCATTTTGCAAGATACGGGTAGATAAAATATGCAGTATTAGCCAACGTGTTGTTTAGCATTACATAAAGTAGCTTGTCTTTGTCCGGATGATTGTGTAATTGGCATTTGGCTTGTAGATCTTAATGTAATATACCTACCCATTTGTAAATTGGACATCGGCCTCCAAAGATTTACATATTTTGAACACATCAGTGACCGTACTGGGTGGCAAACTGTCATGGTCCTCCTAATTCATATCTCCTGAACGCTTTGTGTTATTGCCATCACATTTGGTGGACATGTGTAGATATGATGTCTGAGTGACCATGGTAAATTTAGTGCCATTTGGCCAATCGGTGGCGCTGTAGCAGTATTATCATTTAACTATAAAGGAAGTATTCTCTGTTTGTTTATGTATACTGTATATGACTCCCCTTCGCATATCTCGAGAGCCATTCGGCCAATCAACTTCACACTTGGCGGGTACAAGCAGCCGGTTCTCGACAGTGCTGCAAGCAGAACTTCTGGGGGCCAAGTCTAGCAGCTTGTTCTGGACAGACACGCGCTTCAAACTACTGTAAATTGCAACTCTCTGGTCATAGTTTACGCCTGTATCTCCTCATTCAAAACAGGGTAAGATGAACCTCCAGCTGCAGCTGAGCAACTCCAGTGTAACCGCGGAGGAAGAAGAGCCCATCCTGGTGGACGTGGAGGAGCTGCCCAAGCAGAACAGTGACATCTGCGCACCTACAGACGACTCCTCGCAGCTCCCACCTCAAACCGGCCTAAGCCCCGAGACGGAGCCGGTCACGCTGCTCTACCCTCTGACCACCTACATCAAGAGCTTCTCCCACGACTCCGACAGCTCCGACCACACGCAGACCTCTCTGGACACCAACACAACCGTCGACTACATCTCATCACACGAGCCGGGAGGTATGGACGAGGAGGATCAGCAAGAGGAGGAGGAGGAGGAAGATGAAGAGGATGAGTTTGTAGAAATGCTGGGTTTCTTCCCCAGTCACAACAGCTTCATAGAGCCGCTGGATTTTGGAGGGAAGTTGACTCTGAGTGCAGTCAAAATTGACTGCAGTGACTTCTTTCAGAACAGTTAGTGTTGACCTGAAACCAGAACTCTTTAGTGAGACGAGGTTTGAGTGAAAACATTTTTTAGAGGAAGAGGACGGCTAAACGAAAGAGACCGAATGACTGGAGGTGGTGACCGGATTCCTCTTTTTTTTGTCTTTTCTTTTTGCATCTTGCAGAGATGTGCATGAACTACCGCCTGGCTCACTGAAACCTCAACTGTAACGTAATACTCTCTCGCTTAAGTCTTCAAGAGCTGTTGTTCAGTAATAATTTTTGACAGTTTTTATATCATGCATTACCATTGTTTCCTCTTCAGAGCAGCAATGGACACACTAACACCATGACCACAATGAACACAGCACAGGCTGCCTGCCTGAACTGAATAAGACATCCATATACTGACAGCATACTGATAGGCCTTTTTTTCACAGCAGACATTTTGACTTGTCATAGTAGGAAAAGCACAGGTGTTACTAGTCACGCACGGGCCACACAGGACACGTGAGCAGCACGTGTGCATTGCAAAATCTCTTGCTTTTTATTTCAGCGTATTAACAGGTTAGAGCAGCCACACGTCCCGAGCAGCACGGCTCAGCTGCGTCTCTTCTAGAGATTTGAGGTGTCGCCTATTTTTTCTGCGTGTCACGTGCGGTTCACAGCAAAGATGGACAGAGAAAGTGATTTTTTGACAAAAAAATTGACGTCATATCAGCAACATTACTAGAGTTTCATATCCGTATCTGTCAATATGAAAAAGTTAATATTTATTTTTAACTCAACACTTCCTGTTTTCGTTTCAAATAAAAACCCTCTAGCGTTTTATTTTCTTTTTCCTGTGGATAGAATTCCTGTATTTGTTAACACAAGGCTTTTATTTTGAAATATTTGCAGGAAAGTGTTGTGGAAACTTGCACGGCTCCATAAATTAAGAAAGTACCGGCTTCTAATCGTGGATTATTACTATTATTTACAAATGAGCTCATACTTCTTAACCTTTCTCTGTCTAAAATAAATATAAATACATTTATAATGAAATGAAATGGCCGAACTCTACCACCTGTGCTTTTCCTACTTGAACATGTCAAAACGTCTCCTGTCCTGCGTGTAAAAGGACAAATTCATACTCTATCAGATTGTTGACCATCCTGTATACCGGCTGCACCTTTAAATACATCTATGCTACCTCAGTTTTAGCTCATCTAAATCAGGAGAAAAGTTAATTGTCTCTCAGATTTGTTAGTGTTGCGGGCGAGTAATATTGCTGTATGATGACAGATGCTTGTTATTATTTTTGCTGAGAAGATCAGAATCATGATCAATACCACTGTATATACATTTTTAAATATTTGGAAATAAGAGTTTATAGCCATGCTAGCGGCTCTGTGAGTCTGTATGTACTTAGCTCGCTGCATTTCATTCATTACACCCAACGTGCATCAGTAAATACTATTCAGCAGTAAATGTTGCAGTGAGATTTTTTTCTATGGTTTAATTTTTTCCAACGTGTTTTTTTTAGGTGAAACAGGCGGACACACTGAACTGCAG